>NC_143578.1:219925353-220080353 GCF_048544385.1 Mastigoproctus giganteus
ATGCATATAACGCAAATATTACAAGCAATATACTTTAATTTTTTTAAAATGTTAATCTCAGAATACGTAACAAGTGACTGTACTGCAATTAAATTAGGGGCGTGCGAGAAAATTTCACCGAGCGTGGGAAACGTTTTAATGCTGTTTTGCTATTCATTTTCAAGCTATCGACTCCATCAAATGAAACGATTTTGTTAAATATGCCAAAAATGCAATCTGTAAAAGAGCGTTATAGTGATCTGTGACAGCGTTATAGTCAGATACGGGTTATAATATAAGAACAGCGTTATAGCGAGTCAGCGTAAAGCGAACCGCGTTATAACGGGGGCCTGCTGTATTCCAAATAGCGATGAAATTTTCTCTGAGTGACCCACTTATATGCAGAAACTCACTGCTGAAAAGGTTAAAGCAAGATGGAGTGAGTATAAATGGAGTTTTAGAAGTTGGTGTTAGAACGTTTAAATACAGTGGCGGACAAAAATACTGCATCACTTGTGAATTTTGCAAATAATGTGTTTTGTGCTGCATTGTGGGTTGCAGAAATGTTTGAAATGCATTTGCTAGATGGGATATCTCTGTGAATGAAATCCAATAAAAAGACTCCACCTGATATACCTAATTGCCATATATATATATATATATATATATATATATATAAAAAAAAAGCATGGATGTAGGGCTATTAATGTTTAGGTCAAAGTTGGGTTTTTCAAATGCCATTTGGACAAATGGTAAGGACATCTTCATATTTAATGTGGACTTTTGGTTCAGAGGTAGCTGTTTCTATAGCCTTGTTATCAAAGGATCTTCCAGTCTCCTTTTCCCAAAGGGTAAAATGCATAATTAATGGAAATATGAGAAATCATGCAAATGGCAATCACGACAACCAAATGTATGTACCTTTATTGCATTTACGTGTACAAACTGAAACGACAAGTTAATGTAACAGTATTATGTACTGTAAATCAGCAAAATAAGTCTTCAATATTTTGTTGTTCCTCCCCTACAGTGCTCTCCTGCAGCTGAATCTTACTTGGTGGCTTCTTCTGAGCAATTTTAGATGACATTATGTACCAGAAATTTTCAATAGAGTTCAAATCTGGACTGTTGCCAGGCCAGTCCAACACTGTAATGCCAGCATTTCTGAGGTATGGGAGAAAAACGAGGGAAAACATTGGTGTATGTATGTTTTTAAGCCTTGAGACAAGAAGACAATCTCATCATTAAAATCTAAATAGCATAAAACTTACCAATTTTGCTGTGTGACAAGGTGCTGAGTCCTGTTGAAAAATGCAGTTTTGAATGTCTGTGTGGTGATCCCTAATAACAGGCCTCCAAGATAGCAGTGTAGGTTTCTACATTCACCGTTCTGTTAATAAACTTAATTCGCCCCACCCCCTTTGCTTATTATACATCCCCAGACCATCTGACTGGCGGGGAACTTTACAGTCGGCGTTATGCAGTCAGAATGGTATGCCTCTGATTTTCATCTTCTGACACTATCTCGTGTTCCATCCAAGCCATGCAGGTTTAATTTTGATTTATCAGAAAAGATGATAGTGTCCCATTTCTCTTTTGTCCATGAAACATTCGTTTTAGCTCAAGAAAGTCAACTTCTTCCTCATTTGTTGTGTCAACAAAGACTTCTGCTTGGGCTTGATAGGCATGCAGACCACATTCTGAAAGCCGTCTTTGGATAGTTCATGCACTTGTTTCAACACCAGAGCCAGAGTCCATCTGAAAGTCCAGTTTTAGAATAAAAGCACTAGCATGGGAATTATGAAGGCATATAGCTGTTTCAAATGTCAATCTTGGAAAGGTGTACTCACTCTTTTATTGCCTGATTCAGGTCTTCTCTTCACATCACCGGTGTCACCTTGTGAATTCTGTATGATGCAATAGAAGCATTATCCGATGCAATACATTTGCTTTATGACAAACAAAATGACTGTAATCAAACAATATCTTATACATTTCACTACAAATGTTACTTTTTTTTTAAGGTGATGCAGTTTTTTTGTCTGCCACTGTATATGTAAGGTTATAAGTTTTATGGTAATGCTATTTTTTCATTTTCCCAGGCTAAAACTGCTGTATAGATATACCTTGCTTAATGACATTTCATTATAAAAAAAAATTAAATTATCACCATTTTGTTTGCAAACCTCCATCTCTTTAAAAATAGCACTTAAAAAATAATTTCCAGAAATATTAAAAAGTGTGCTACCAAACAGCAGCACACCAAGCAGAGTAAAAACAAATCACTGTTCCTGATGTAGTGGAGTGATTAATGCTGGGGTACAGTAGTGCACTTATCTGAGTTAACCATGGTTCAAGTCTGCATGACTGCTAAATATGGCAGTGTTACTTTGCCTATCTTGTACACTCCTCATCCTATTTAGGTGTTTCTGAGTATAAACAGAAAATTCTTAGTGACAACTTGGATAATGTTGAGGGGGTTAATGCTCTGTTATCTGGAACATGTGGTGAAGAATTCTCTTCCAAAGAACTCCTTGAACTTACTTGGATACTCTTCTCTAACAGGTGCCTCTGTAGCCACGTGGGCAGGAGCAGCAGTGCGTAGCACACGCTTCTTGATTAGACTGGGATTCAAGCCCGTGACCACCAAATATGGAGGATGTGGAAAGGTCAGGGAATGACCACCACATATCCCCAGAGCAATGTGGCCTTAGTTGCTAATGCTCCTAAAAACCAAATAACAAACAATCTTCTTTAACAGTGCTAAATTTGATACACATATCCTTAAAATCACTGGCAAAGCATTCAGAGCACTGGGATTTATGAAAAGGAACAACTGTTTTAAGTTTAAAAACTTTAGTTATGCTGTTTTTTTATATAAAATTATAGTACTGCCAGTCCTTGAATTCAGTTGACTTATCTGGCATCCTTATACAAAAAGTTTACTTAAGAAAATAGAAGCAGTCCAAAAAAAAAATTGTTTGCTATCTTGTGTTCCATAACCTTTTATTTTAAAACTCTGTGTACTGGGGAATCACTGTTTGATTACTTTATCTGACATCTCTAAGCACCAGAACAATTATTGTTGACACCACCTTTTTTGCTAAAGTAATCACTGGAACCTACAAAGCAATTGACATCATAAGCAAAATCAACTGTTATGGTCCTAGACATGTCAGGGGAATATCACGATGCTTTTCTTTGACTATACCAACTTCAATATTATAAAGTTCACTCCTCTAAACCAGTATTTCTCAACCTTTTTTTCAATTATTGCCCCCTTAAAGGGCTTTTTTAGACAATTTTTTAAATTTTTTAATTGAGGGATATTTTTAATTGTCTCCCCCCCCCAAGAAATTTTTAACAAGAAAATACTTTATACTCCCATTATTTTTATTCAATGGGATCTGATCCTGATGCTTCTAGCTACAAGTTGAATGTTTGGTATGATGTTAGTAAGTTTAATTCTGTCTCCTCTTGAACATATATCTATTGTTTCTTTCCTTTGTTAATATTTTATTTACTGATCCAAAACCAATTTCAACCATATAAGATGTTGGAAAACGAAGAAGTACTTTGGCCATTTCAGACCACATTGTTGGATAAAAAAAAAGTTTAGTTGTTTTTGATTCCCACAACTCAGCAATTCCACCTTTTTCGAATCTGCACTGGTGTTCAAAGAAAGTGTTAGAAATGTGAAATTCCATTACCTAGAAATTTCACATTTCTAACCTTCTTTCATGATGGTATGTTACATGACTAGCATCACAAATAGAAATATAAACAAAAGATATTTATTAATAGTTAAGGCAAAGTTAAGTAATATTTGACAGGTGCTCTCAAAATATTCCAAAATGAGCATTTGCAACCTTTATACAACAGTTTTAGTAAACACAACAATTATGGCTGAAATGTTATCAGAAGCCCTCAATTTGCTTCAGTTTATCATTTTAAATGGAAAACAAAATGAAAAGTTCACCAGGTGCAAACTAATATTTAGTTGAACCACCTCTGGCCCTGATGACAGCAGCACACACCATTTGAGGCATTGACAAGATTAATTTCTGAAGATAATCAACTGATAGTTTGTGGTTCCAAACAAATTATGGATTCCTGAAGTTCACGAAGCATCTTTGGTTTCTTTCTGGCAACTGCAGATTCCACACGCTAACAGTTCAACATTTAGGTCCAGGCTGTTTCATGACCAGCTAACAATTATAATGGACCGTTTTTTCACCTTTAACAAATGTAAACACATTACTGTCTAACCTCTAATGCAGAAATGAAGCTACAGTAACTACAGAAGTGCCTACTTACACTTCTGGCCTGATGACAAGGAGCAGAGTTTCCCTGAAAGATGCAGTTACTTGGCAGGTTGAAATGGTCACTAATGGTTGGCAGCAATTTGCCTTCCAATATAGCCAGGTATCCATTGGCATTTACGAACCTTTTATAAACTGCAGGTGATACGAAATGCACCCCCATTTAATTTGGCTGGTAGGGAATTTCACTGTAGACACCATACAGTCTGGATGGTATTCTTCAAATCTACTGCAAATCGTTTGTCTCCCATCAGCCATGCTGGTTGAATTTTTTTCTCATCCGAGAAAATGAATTCTGCTGCTCGGGGGTCCATTTGACATGTTCCTTACACCAAATTAATTGGGCGATTAATTTGGTCCCTCCTCTCACAAAATTAATTTTTGTGAGAGGAGGGACTTCTTAGGACGACGGGCTAAAAGTCCATTTTTGAAGAGGCATCTTCTGACTTTTATTGCATTGCTACCACTCCTGTATGTTCTTCCCATTCTCTTTTCAGCTCAGACGAAGAAGCTTTATGGTTTTTAAGGCATAAGCACTTCAAAATGCAGTCCTGTTTTGGCGTAGACTCATTTGTGTCTGGTTCCTTTTTCCTATCAGCAGAACTAGTATTCTTGAATTTAGAAAGAAATCTGCCCACTGTCGATTGATTACAAGACACCCTGTAAGCAATATGACAAGAAGAACATCCTTCCTCATGGAAAGCAACAATAGCATTCTTTCTTTGTGGCGTCAAATGCACGTAACTCACCATCCTGACACAGTCAAGGAATGACTGCAACTCTTGCAGAGTGTGCTTATATAGCCGAAAGTAAAAGCTGATGCAATATTATGTCATCACCTATACATGTCAATCTTATCTGATGCAATATATAAGAAATATTGCCATATACTTACGCTATTCGGACGACAATTACAATTTTAAGGGGTGATGCACTTTCTTTAAACACCAGTGTATATTTGCATTGTTCGTTACATTTTAATTCGATGAGTTCTTGAATTTCTTCACTAGCAGATGCAGAATCACATCCAATTGGATCTAACATTCATGGCTTCACTTCAAAAGAAAATAAGTCTGAAAATCTATTTTTTATTTCACCTTTTAAAGAATACAAATGATCTGAATAATTCTTAAGATCATTCTCAATGAGAGATTCATTAATTTCAGCTAACTCTTACATACCATAAATTATTTTCTCATTAAATTGCTTTCAAATATTTCCAGTTTTTTAGTGAAGGCTTTTAATACGCGTTTGCAGTCTTTCACTGTAATTAATTTCTCTCGAAGTTGAAGTGAGACTTTGTTTTCGAAAAATCCAAGCCATGTAGTATATGTTGTTTTTGTGTTTGCTAATCTCCTTTGCTAAATTTGTGTCTCCTTTGCTTTCTAAAAAACTAATTATCATATTAAAAAAGGTTTTACAAATTTTGTTGGACAGTTTCCCCTAAAAAGCCATCTGACCTCTGTATGTAAAAGAAGCCTTACATAGTGTTCTTCATTATCAACACAATTTTCTGAAAAGGCGATCATATTTGCTATGTGACTTTATTTTATTGATGGTTTTAATAACTATACTGAGAGATTGATACAGAACTGGACTAATATTTTTTGCAACCAGATGGTGTCAGTGCACAATGCAGTGTATTGCAAGAACTTTGGGACATACTTCCTCTAGGTGGGCTATAAAACCTTTGTCTTCCAACCACAGAAGTAGCACCATCAGTAGCACAGGATACCAAATTTTCCAGTGGTTCTTGTTTTTCATCAAACCATGTTTTTACAGCAGCAAAAATGGATGCTCCAGTACAGTCAAGCCGGCCGGGCTAGCCAGGTAGGTAAAGTGCCTGCCTGGCAACCCAAAGATCGTGGGTTTGAATCCCGCCTCGGGCTTGGATCAAAGTACTGTAAAAACCTTGGGAGGTGCACTATGGCCACAGAAGCCGATGCGCTACCAACTACCAGTACAGTCAAGTTTCTATAGAATTTACAAAAATCTCTTGCAATTTACAATCATCATTGAAATAATGAACATATGCCATTAGAAGGGCCTTATAGTCAGTAACTGTGGATTCAAAAATTCTCGTTTTTAGTTTGTCAGTTAGCCGCTCTACGATGTTAACTGACATCTCATTGATTCATCATTGCTCAATGGCAATGCTTTTAAAATACTGGAAGTGATTTTGATGCATCACTGTTGAAATTACAGTCTCTAATGTGGGTCGTATAACAGTCTCCGAAACTGTATGAGCACTAACAGTTTTTGCAATGATTTCTGCAATTTTGTAAGACTCAATCATTCCGTTGTCATTTGCTTGTGTTCTTCTTAAATAAGGAAGTAATAGTGTTACGTTGCTAAAAATTCTGTTTTAAAATTTTAAAATATTCAGTATGTTTACCAGCTTTATCAGGATATTTCCTTTTTAAGTGATCTAACGTATTAAACATGCTGTTTAATCGGGTCTCCTGCCCTCATTAAACAGCTATGTTCTCTGCTTAATTGGAACAACAAGCTGTTTAATTGGGGCAGGAGACCACAGCACTCAAGATCCCCTACAATTGTCTTCAACCATACCATGTGGTCCAGCCGGATTTCTGGAGATCACAACCATAAAACAAAACAATTAGCAGTTTCTGGTTTATTGGCTCTTCTGTTAGTGCAATCTATTGTAAATGGGTAGTAAACTCTTATCTTATTGAATTTGCGATATTACCGACACCTGGAATTCTGTGGTACGTTATTATGTCGAAATGTTTTTCCCCTTCCATGAAACCTTCAATCATATAAAAAAACAAATTTTCAGAATCTTCTCTTTGTTGCTATTTATTAAGCTTTGTAACTTGTTACTCCATTCTCACTTGTGCATATTGCTAGTTACAATTTGTGCGTGCTGTGTTCTTTGTTATCAATTGCTTATCTGTTTTACTGTTTTAAATTTTAACCCCTCCCCAAATGTCGGTGAACAGAAATATCAACTAGTTATTATGTACGTATTAATTAAGCTATCCACGTATGTCTAAATTTATTTTTATTTTGCTAACCTGTGGAAAATATTCTTCCAATTTTCACGTATCATTTAATTTTTTAATTGGTAAGGTAATAAAGTGTAAATTTGTGCTTAATATATCTTTACTGTTATAGCCTGTGGATAATATTCCTCCTATTTTTGCTTATTAGAATTGCTCTTTAATAGAATTCAATTCACAAATGTGATCACAATGACCGGTGTTTACTACATATCATATAGTGAACAGTACTTTACTATGGTGAGTCCGTCGTAACGTAATTTGATTGTACAAAGAATCAATCATAAAGTGGGGATCCACTGTATTTTTAACTATTTATTGTGAAACTTTGCATAATTGGGGCAGCTGCTTAATTGGGCCAAAATGCACTAGTCTCGATGTGTCCCAAATAACTGGAATCTACCTATATTTATGCTAATAACACTAACTCATTAACTTTGATTTGGTACATTTCCGAATATGATATCAAAGACATCATTTCTGCTGTATGTTTATTGGCTAACGAGGGTAACACTAACTTTGATCCGGTACGTCATATCCGGAATGATGTTATTTCCGCAAATGACGACAAATAAGTCTAGATATATTGGCTAATGACACTAACACACTAATTTTGATTTGGTACGTCATATCCGGAATTGTCCATAAATGAATTCAAATGATGTCATTTCCCAGCATCACAAAATCATGAAAAATTGGTTTTGCCAGTCCAGAATTTAGTAGGTGCTGCCAAAGATGTTTTCACATCAATATCCTGATTTACAGTGTCAGTTAGTCATTTTCTTTAGTTACTTAATTTTGTATTTAAAAATGAACTCTTTAAATTCTATTTAATATTATATATTTGATTTATGGTTGAGACTTATTGATAGATGCAACTCTTGGTATGAACAAACATATATTCAAAAATTGTTTTTATGCATAACAGATAAGATCAGTTTACTGTTTCACTCTCATATAGCCTTTGGCTGGAGGCCATGTGTTATACATACATTATTTTACAATATTACATATTATTTAGATTTTTCTTTACACATGAATATTTGTATCTGATGATTCTGAAATTTCATATTATTATTTTCATCCCTCCACTGTTATTTCCATAATATTCTCATTGTTTTAGTGGATTTACCTTAGATTATATGAAGATGCTGCACAAAGTAGTTTATTTTAATTTGACAGCTATAACAGTTATAGCATGCTATAAGAAATAACATTCTTTCAGATGCATATTTTGGTGCCCATGGTACCTATTGTTATTCCAGAGTGGATTCAGAATAGGTGGGAGTTGTACTGGATTTTCATCTTATGAGCTGTAAAAACATTGTTTATTGGACCAACTGATGATGGTACCAACAGCAAATTCAAAATGGGAAGCATTCAAAGAACTTATCTTGGAAGCTACTAGGCTATACATACCGACTAAGAAATATTGTTCAAGGTTTAGGCCTAAATGGATGTCAGATGAACTAATGAGACATATGGCAGAGAAGAAAAATGCATGGGATACATATAAATTAATGGGTGACATGGAAGCCTAGGATAGATATAAGCTGGTCTGGAAGTAAGTCACAAAGGAAATTAGGCAGGCAAAGGCAGATTATGAGAAATCCTTGGCAAAGGATGCAAAGAAAAACAGAAAACAGTCCTTTACCTATGTAAACTCTAGAAGGAAAGGGATGAATCAGATTGGTCCACTGGATATTGATGGTTCACCAGTTGAGGATCCTGCTCAGGTGGCTAACAAACTAAACGAGTATTTTGCATCTACATTCACACATGAGGAGTTGTTCAGGAAGGGGAATGCCACAGGCGAAGTAAACTCTGGCAGTGAGCTAGATGATTTTGTAATAACTGAGAGGAAAGTGGAGGAGAAATTGTTGAGGATAAACATAAAAAAGACACCTGGGGTGGATGGGATCTATCCAGTTATATTAAAGGAGGCAGCAAAGGAAGTAAGCAAACCCTTAGCCATAATTATGAGAGCTTCTTTGGACTCAGGGGAGGTACCTATAGATTGGAGGTGTGCAAATGTTATCTCAATTCACAAAGGAGGATCAAAGGTTGACACAAGTAATTATAGACCTGTGAGTTTATTATATTCCAGGAAAAGTAATGGAGGCACTGGTTGAAGCACTGCAGGATCATCTAGACAAGACTTCAGTTATATCTTGGACACAGCATGGTTTTGTTAAGGGGAAATCTTGCCTGACCAATTTGATTGGATACTATGATGCAGTCACAAAAACTGGATGCAGGGAATAATTTTGATATTATATATTTGGATCTTAGAAAGGATTTTGATACTGTTGCACATGGAAGACTGCTGCACACATTGGACCAGTGTGGCATTGGAGGCAAATTGCTGCTATGGATAAAGGGATGGTTGAGTGGGAGAAGACAGAGTGGTAATCAACGGACACTGCTCATTGTGGACTAATGTCATTAGTGGAGTCCCTCAGGGTTCAGTGTTGGGTCCATTATTGTTTTCTGTATTTATAAATGATACTGATGATGGTATATCAAGCTTAATGTCCAAGTTTGCAGACGATACAAAGGTTGGTAGGGTTGTTAAGGACACTACTGACATATGCTGCTGCTGCAAGAGGGATCTGGAAAGGTTGAGCAGATGGGCTGAGAGGTGGCAAATGAAGTTTAACATTGACAAATGTAACGTACTACATATGGGGAAACAGCAACCCCAGAGCAACGTATCAACTCTGTGGTACTACACTGACAGCGGTAGAGAATGAAAGGACCTGGGGGTAATTGTGCAGGCAGATAAGAAGTTCTGAGCAGTGCAGATGGGCTGCAAGAGTAGCTCATGGAGTGTTGTCAATGATATACAGGAATTTTTCCAGCAGGGATAAGGAGGTGATTATTCCATTGTATAAGGCGATGGTCAGGCCACACCTAGAGTACTGTATACAGGTCTGGAGGCCTCATTTCAAGAAGGATGTAGAGCTGCTGGAACGAGTACAGAGAAGGGCAACAAGATTAGTGAATGGAACAAAGGGGTGCTCTTACAAAGAAAGGCTTAAGTTTTGCAAATTACAGTGTCTGGAGACTAGGCACCAGCGAGGTGATCTGATAGAGGTGTATAAAGCCTTGAATGGTTTAAGCATGCTCAATGCTGATGGGATTCTTCCTCTAGCTCAGAAAAATCACCTGAGAGGGCATAAATTCAAATTGAGGAAAGACAGATGTAGGATAGACGTGCGGAAATTTGCCTTTAGCCAGCGGGTGGTTGGTTGGTGGAACAGACTTCCATCCCTTATTGTGGAAGTTGATAGTCTAAATAAATTTAAGGCTCAGTTGGACAGGTATTTCGAACAAACAGAGGGGTGAAATGGAAGTTTTTTTTTTTTTTTTGGCTGATGCTGCATAAGCTTGTTTTCTTGCATCATATGCCTCTTCTAATGCTATTACATATAGCTTTTTATATTATATTCCAAAGTTCCAAAGCTGTATTATTATATAGCTTTGGAACTTCCTGTACCCATTTTTGTGAAATAGTTTACTAAGTAAGAATGAAATTTTAAAATTTTATCCAAATAACTTTCTACTACTTAAAATTAATAGTTGTCTTTAAGTGCATGTAATTCTAAGACTCTAAACATGCACATGCTTTAGTACCTTATGGTAATAATAAGCAAGAGTTTTTGTTAGGGCTGGCTTTAGTAATCATTATTTTAGAGATCTGATCACAAAATTAATAATGTATGTTATTCTAGGTACTTGCAAAGACTCAAAGAACTCCTCCAAAGAAAAATAGAGCCAAAAAGGAGGATGGCGATGATGATGATCCTGAATCAAGTGAAATTATGGTTGATGATTCTGTTGCAGATGAAAGAAGCTTGGAATGTGATGTTCCCAATATTGTAATTAATATACAGGAACCAAAAGAAGATGATTCTGCTAACAAAGAAATTCAAGTAATTGAACCAGTTCCAGAAATAGTTTCTCAAGTGGAAGAAGATGAAATGAAGGGAAAGTCCAAAAAGAAGAAAAACAAGAAGAAAACACAAGATAACTTGTCAGATGGTAATGCAGATCCTAGTTCAAAACCAGTTGAAAACATCATACACGAAGAGACCTTAGAAAACACCATTATTCCTGACCATTGTACTACTGAATTGGTAAAACCTGAAATAATTGATATACAGAAAAATGGTAAGTAGCATAACTGGACCTGTTATTTGATTTCCACTTTTTGGTGACACATTATGAGGTGTGTGTGTGTGTGTGTGTGTGTGTGTGTGTGTGACCGACCTGAAATAGTTTGCTTCCTTGCATAGTGAGGCAGGGAAACAAACTTAATCTGCATCTGTAAAAAAATAATAAAATAAAATAAATAAAAAAAAGGTGCCTATACAGTTCTTCCTTGAATATTGCTAAATTCTCTGCCTTGCCACCCTTGTGCTGACAACTTATTCCAGTGTTCCACAGCATGCTGCCCAAAGATAAATTTCATAAAATCTGGTCTAGTGTTCTTCCCTAAGATTTTTATAGATGTGTTATCTGATTCTTGCCTCACTTACCAGTTAGAATATTCCTTCCTCATTAACTTTACTAATCCCCCTTAGAACTTTAAACACTTCATTTCTCTGTCTTCAGGGGGAGAAGACAGAGAGTGGTAATCAATGGACACTGCTCATTGTGGACTGATGTTATTAGTGGAGTCCCTCAGGGCTCAGTGTTGGGTCCATTATTGTTTTCTGTATTTATAAATGATATTGATGATGGTATATCGGGCTTAATGTCCAAGTTTGCAGACGATACAAAGGTTGGCAGAGTTGTCAAGGACACTACTGACACTATGCTGCTGCAACAGGATCTGGAAAGGTTGAGCAGATGGGCTGAGAGGTGGCAAATGAAGTTTAACATTGACAAATGTAAAGTACTACACATGGGAAACAGCAACCCCAGAGCAATGTATCAACTCTGTGGTACTACACTGACAGTGGTAGAGAATGAAAGGGACTTGGGGGTGGTTGTGCAGGCAGATATGAAGTTCTCTGAGCAGTGCAGACGGGCTGCAAGAGTAGCTCATGGAGTGTTGTCAATGATATACAGGAATTTTTCCAGCAGGGATAAGGAGGTGATTATTCCATTGTATAAGGCGATGGTCAGGCCACACCTAGAGTACTGTATACAGGTCTGGAGGCCTCATTTCAAGAAGGATGTAGAGCTGCTGGAACGAGTACAGAGAAGGGCAACAAGATTAGTGAATGGAACAAAGGGGTGCTCTTACGAAGAAAGGCTTAAGTTTTGCAAATTACAGTGTCTGGAGACTAGGCACCAGCGAGGTGATCTGATAGAGGTGTATAAAGCCTTGAATGGTTTAAGCATGCTCAATGCTGATGGGATTCTTCCTCTAGCTCAGAAAAATCACCTGAGAGGGCATAAATTCAAATTGAGGAAAGACAGATGTAGGATAGACGTGCGGAAATTTGCCTTTAGCCAGCGGGTGGTTGGTTGGTGGAACAGACTTCCATCCCTTGTGGTGGAGGTTGACAGCCTAAATAAGTTTAAGGCTCAGCTGGACAGGTATTTTGAATGAACAGAGGGGTGAAGTGGAAGTGGGTGTTTTTTTTTTTTTTTTGGCTGATGCTGCATAAGCTTGCTTTCTTGCATCAAATGCCTCTACTAATGCTAATGCTAATTTAAATTTCCTGTAAGTTTTCTGTTTGCTGATCTTAGCAGACTACTTCTTTTAAGCTGTTCCTCACGGAGATAATGTTTATTGCTCTTTACCAATCTAGTTGTGTTTTTTTTTTTTTGCATCTTCTAGATTTTTTTATCTTTCTTTAGATGTGGCCTCCAGATCTTGATACAGTATTCTGTGGTTTTTCCATCTTATAGAGAAGGAAAATAACCTTCTCTCTACATTCAAAAATTTTGCTAAATCATAGATACCTCATGCTTGACTTGCCTCCTGTTTACACTGTATGTTGCTATAATTGTGGTCAGAGGAATGGTAAATACATTTTCAATGCCTGATATTTACTTTGCTAACATATGGGCAATTTAAGGGTAGCTAGTGTGTTTCATTTAAAGAAAAGATTAGTGTCAACAAAGTTAAATGAAATTCAGATAGATGTGAACTCCTATGGGATTTCCTTAAATTAAATGCATTGTGGACAACAATATAAGCAGTGGAATTTTAAATGAGTGGCTTTTTTCATGAAAATTATTGGTTTTGAATTATTGAAGACTGGAGGAGCACTTTTCTAGGCATTTTTCATCTGGTGTGTTAATTGGTTGGGGCTAGCAGGGTTTACTCTAGAGAAAAGAAATTTAATTTTTCACTCTGAAAAACTGAAATCTTGGTGGTCTATTCTCACTTAAAATTTTACCTTCAGTAACTCTTTCTTCCTTGAAAACAACCAGAATCCAGTGAGGGTAAGTTTGTGTTACAAGTCACCACACGTGACTAACTTCACCACTGCTTGAAACGTGATCCATCAAAATGATCATCAGAGATTTGAGTTGAGCAACAATTGCCAGTTGCACAAAACTTCTATGTGTATATTCCATATATCTTCACATATAGTAAGACATGTTGTCTCATGTAACAAGTTTGTTTGCAGAAAAAAAAAAAAAAACAGCTACAGGATTTTTGTATATACTAAAACCTTGTTTTCCGCACATCTATCCTACAACTGCCTATTTTAACTCTATTTTATAAGTTTAACCTATAAAATCTAACTTATTGATTTATAATTTAACTTATAAATCAACTTATTAATTTAGAAAGAGTGTTTGTCGTAAGTTTTGTTTGTTTCATGGTAAATATGGCAAGAAATAAGGAACTGCATGTTGAAAAAGGAAGTGCTATTATAACTCTGTATAAAGAAAGTTATTCCATGAGATGGGTTGGCAAAAAACTAGGGGTTGTATTTAAAGCAGTACAAACTACCATTCATCAAATCAAGGAGACTGGCAGTTTAAAAGGACACCACAACTGGGATGGCTGCATGTAACAACAGAAGCACAAGTTAGGACCCTAACACTAATTTCTAAACACAATTGATGACTTACTGCACCTGAAATCCCAGCTGAGTGTAATAGGAACAGAGAAATTCCTGTGTCTACATCTGATGTAAAACTTTGTCTTAAGCAAGCAGGACTTCATGGTCATTTAGTGGTCTGAAAACCCTGATTAAAACCAGAAAATTGAAAGAAATGGTTGGCTTGGACTAAGCCATCAATGTTGGACAACTGAAGAGTGGAAAAACGTACTGTGGAATGGCGAATCCAAATTTGAAATTTTTGAATCAAAGAGTTTGTGAGAAAGTTTGTGTTTCTTTTAAAAAATGGGGTTGCTTCTGTTTTTCTGTTGCAGGTGAAATCATCAAAATTAAATTAATTTTAAGAAAAGAAGGCTATAAAAACATTCTGGAATTTGACTTTGTGGAAGAAATTTTATATTACAACAAGGTAATGAACAAGACAGATGTGAGCTATGCAGGGACTTTCTAGCAATTAAACAGGAGGGAGTATTGCAAATTTTAGTTCGGCCACCCCAGTCACCTGACTTGAACCTAATAGAGCTTTTGTTGGATCATCTAGAACAAGTCCACGGAGTCTACCCATCTTCCCAAAATTTATGGGAAACCTTGAAGATTGCTTGGAATAATGTTATTCAAGACACTGTTATAAAATGAATAGCCTAAATGCCACATCTGCATAAGGCAGTGATAAAATCTCGTGGAGGATATTTTGAAGAAAAATCAGTATAGTTGTTAATATTAACAATCAGCATTTTCTTGCTCAATTTTTCGGTGCCTAATAAAACATCTTAAAATACTTGGTAGTGTGTTTTTTTTATTTTAAAACTTATATTATCACTGTTAATTTAAAAAAAACAAACTTAAATTTCAAAAAAATTAACGAAACTGTTGTCATATGCTGTGATTAGAGAGTTTTAGGCGGAAGCATATGTTTTAAATATGCAATGAACTGATCATTATGTACCCAAAGGATGGTACTGATTTTACATGTTGCATACAAATTAAAGTGGCTGGACTTAGTTACTGATTAGCCTATCCAGCAACCACACTTATTTCTCATTTAGTGAACCAGTCAGTTGCATCTAGGTTGCTAAGTGTGTTAGTGTCTGAAAGGAACAGTCTTCCTGAATGTTTGTGCATTCATAATAATAAAAATCAGTTAATTCGTCATCAGGCTTAAAGGTACAAATATGCTTGCTGAGCAAGAGATAGAACCATCCTGTACAGCACTTAGCTGGAGGGCTTACAAGGATAGAATGTATACAGTACATGAGAGAAATGAATTATATATTATTAAACAGCACATTTACACAGTACACATATACCATATGATGGATTTCACATACAATAGTTTTAATATGCAATACACAGATAGTTTCAAAGTAATAATAATAACAGAATTAACACAATTAAGTGCTTGCTCGATAGCATTACTAAGAGGGCAGACAGGAGGCTTTACATGCTACACCTCAGTTATATAGATAACACCTGATAATCCTGTTCTGTAGAAACAGGGAGACATCAATATCATATTTGTTTACTAATTTGATGGATGAATAAGGGAAAAAATCTGTTAAAAGATTCTATTCAGTTATGCACAGGGATCAAAGCACACTTTTATCCCTTTGCAGAAACATGTTTATATTAGTCCAACTGCTAACAGGAAGATTAGTCATTCCCAGCATCGATGGTTTGTTTCATTCTAATCAAGAAGCCCCCAGGAATATTGTTACAAGACCTCTCCAAAGCAACTTAAAAAAACCTGGACAGCCATGGTCGCTTTTTTCCAGCAAACACGATTGAACTCTTTAATCAACTAAGGATTGAACCGGATAAACTTTGTAACAACCATGCTTATAGGTTGCATGCAGGTCTTTGCCTCGTATCGTCTAGCACAACTTTAGTGCACAGCCACTCAGATCAAAACTGCATTAAATTGTGACAACCTTTATAATATCTTCTCATAATTTTAAATGTCAACCTTAGATGTCGAAATATTCTAATAATATCTTCTCATAATTTTAAATGTCAACCTTAGATGTCGAAATATTCTAATATCTTCTCATAATTTTAAATGTCAACCTTTAATGTCAAAATATGAAATATTCTAATATGAAAATTATACTTTCAAATGTACTTTCAGGGTGAATGTCCCATGGGCTATATAACCTTTTGCTCATGGGGTCTGCTTTACACCTTCAAATGTATCCCACATCCTTCTAGCCAAAGGCTGTCCCAGGGGTGTCTCCTCAATGGAGAAATAAACTGATAAAATAAATATTGGGAAGGATTTCAGTGCTGATTTTATCACAGAGAGAAGATTGAAGAGTACAATTGAACAACTGTATTAAGGGATTCAATAACTAATAATCTGGAGACGGGAGCATATTAGAAGTTTCTTGACCAGGTAAAAGGGAAGCCAAGTTCTCAAGTGGGTTTTTACATTAGCTCATTTTTGAACTGATAGAATTAGTAGTCAGAGGAGTGAACAGAGCTTTGGGGAAGATACACGAATCAGTGACTGGTACTAGAAGTCTTATCATGGATAGACAGCTGCCTTTGAGTTTTTGCAGAAAGGCACAGTTTGGCATCATCTCTGATGTACTTAAACCTAGTGATCATTACAGCAACATCTGTGTTTGCCTCTACCATATGATGGAAATTTCATGAGGGTGGCTTCTTTGCAGTATGACTGGATGTCTGCTTCCTATACTGCACATAGAGAGTAAAAGAACGCAGTTGAAATTATGTATACAGGATGTTTTGTGGACGCAACACCAATGGCAGTGAACTGTTCACTAGTCTAGTGTTGCTCTACACAATGATTCAAGATGTTCATCTGGGAACCAAGAACATTGCATTTCCTCTATATCACTGAAAAAAAAAAAAAAAACACAAGAGTTTAGTCAGGCATCTCCAAGTGGAAACACTTGTGTGCTTTCAGGGAACATGTAGTATTTTGCACAGATGTGGAAATGACATTAGCATTAGCATTAGCATTAGTAGAGGCATTTGATGCAAGAAAGCAAGCTTATGCAGCATCAGCCAAAAAAAAAAAAAAAGTAACATAAATAAATAAAAATAACCACTTCCACTTCACCCCTCTGTTCGTTCGAAATACCTGTCCAGCTGAGCCTTAAACTTATTTAGGCTATCAACTTCCACGACAAGGGATGGAAGTCTGTTCCACCCACCAACCACCCGCTGGCTAAAGGCAAATTTCCGCACATCTATCCTACATCTGTCTTTCCTCAATTTGAATTTATGCCCTCTCAGGTGATTTTTCTGAGCTAGAGGAAGAATCCCATCAGCATTGAGCATGCTCAAACCATTCAAGGCTTTGTACACCTCTATCAGATCACCCCGCTGGTGCCTAGTTTCCAGACACTGTAATTTGCAAAACTTAAGCCTTTCTTCGTAAGAGAACCCCTTTGTCCCATTCACCAATCTAGTTGCCCTTCTCTGTACTCGTTCCAGCAGCTCTACATCCTTCCTGAAATGAGGCCTCCAGGCCTGTATACAGTACTCTAGGTGTGGCCTGACCATTGCCTTATACAAGGGAATAATCACCTCCTTATCCCTGCTAGAAAAATTTCTATATATCATTGACAATACACCATGAGCTACTCTTGCAGCTCGTCTGCACTGCTCAGAGAACTTCATATCTGCCTGCACCACCACCCCCAGGTCCCTTTCATTCTCTACCACTGTCAGTGTAGTACCACAGAGTTGATACGTTGCTCTGGGGTTGCTGTTTCCCATATGTAGTACTTTACATTTGTCAATGTTAAACTTCATTTGCCACCTCGAAGCCCATCTGCTCAACCTTTCCAAATCCTGTTGCAGCAGCATAGTGTCAGTAGTGTCCTTGACAACCCTGCCAACCTTTGTATCGTCTGCAAACTTGGACATTAAGCCTGATATACCATCATCAATATCATTTATAAATACAGAAAACAATAAAGGCCCCAATACTGAACCCTGAGGGACTCCACTAATAACATTAGTCCACGATGAGCAGTGTCCATTGATTACCACTCTCTGTCTTCTCCCCCTCAACCACCCCTTTATCCATAGCAGCAACTTGCTTCCAATGCCACACTGCTCCAATTTGTGCAGCAGTCTTCCATGTGCAACAGTATCAAAAGCCTTTCTAAGATCCAAGTATATAATATCAAAGTTATTCCCTGCATCCAGTTCTTTTGTGACTGCATCATAGTATCCAATCAAATTGGTCAGGCAAGACTTCCCCTTAACAAAACCATGCTGTGTCCTAGCTATAACTGAAGTCTTGTCTAGATGATCCTGCAGTGCTTCTTTCACCAGTGCCTCCATTAATTTTCCGGGAACAGAAGTTAAACTCACAGGTCTATAATTACTTGTGTCAGCCTTTGATCCCCCTTTGTGAATTGGGGTCACATTTGCACATCTCCAGTCAATGGGTACCTCCCCTGAGTCCAAGGAAGCTCTCATAATTATGGCTAAGGGTTTGCTTACCTCCTTTGCTGCCTCCTTTAATATAACTGGATAGATCCCATCCACCCCAGGTGCCTTTCTTGTGTTTATCTTCAACAATTTCTCCTCCACTTTGCTCTCAGTTATTACAAGATTCTCTAGCTTACTGCTAGAGTTGAATACACCTCTGGCATTCCCCTCGCTGAATAACTCCTCATGTGTGAATGTCGATGCAAAATATTCATTTAGTTTGTTAGCTACCCGAGCAGGGTCATCAACAGTTGACCCATCGATCTCAAGTGGACCAATCTGATTCATCCCCTTCCTTCTAGAGTTTACATAAGTAAAGAACTCTTTGCTGTTTTTCTTCGCATCCCTTGCCAAGGATCTCTCGTAATCTGCCTTCGCCTGCCTAACCTCCTTTGTAACTTGGTTACAGATCAACTTGTATCTATCATAGGCATCCGTGTCACGTGTTAATTTGTATGTATCCCATGCATTTTTCTTCTCTGCCATATGCCTCATTAGTTCATCTGACAACCATTTAGGCCTAAACCTTGAACAATATTTCTTAGTTGGTATGTAAAGCCTAGTAGCTTCCACGATAAGTTCTTTGAATGCTTCCCATTTTGAATTTGCTGTTGGCAATATCATCAGTTGATCCCACTGTATAGAATTTAAATACTGTCTCAGTCCATTGTAGTCGCCTTTACGAAAGCAATACCCCTTCCCTTTACCCCTAATGGTAGTTACCTCTTTGAGTAACTCCCACTTCAGCACACTGTGATCACTGCCACCAAGTGGTTCATTTATCTGCAGATTCTGAATGCATGAAGAATCACTACTGATAATCAAATCAAGAGTATTACTCCCTCTAGTTGCCTCCCGAACATGCTGATGTAGAAAACAATCATCCAATAAATCCACAAAAGCCTTGCTACTGTGTGAGTGACCAGCCCCCAAATTCCAGTCAATATCTGGGAAATTAAAATCCCCCATTATAAGACTCTCTGATTTACTGGCCCACTCTATTTCTCCGAACAGTTTCTTATTATACTCATCAGAGTCATTAGGCCTATAGCACACTCCTACTCTCAATTTTGATCTCCCAATGCTTATGTCACACCAAACTGACTCGACACTGCACTGTCCAGCGATGTCGACTGGCTTCACTTCCTTGGATTTTATGTGTTTCTTAATTAATAGCATAACCCCTCCTCCCTTCCTATCCTGTCTATCCTTTCTGTACACATTGTACTCCCCAAATTCCAGTTCTGCATTTCTTATATCTGTGTGACACCACGTCTCTGAAATCCCCACAATATCTGCCTTTGATGTTTTGAGCAATACCTCAAATTCATCAAATTTATTTACTAAACTCCTAGCATTGGTGTACACACAAGTATACATGCACCTGTTCTTTTTCTTAGCTACCCTAACACAACCCATGTGTTTACTTGTACCCCAATGATTCCCAGCAGTCTCTGAAATATCCTGCATCTTATTTTCCAGGCTGCGGCTCATTCCAATAGAAGCAGTGCAAGAATCACTTTCACCTCTGCCAGTGGCTACTGTTAATCTATTAGTCCTTGTATCCCCCCAATCTAGCAGTTTTCCGACCCACCTAACATTGCCTCGATAGCATCAGCAAACATTCTTGCACCCTTTCTATTTAAGTGTATCCCATCCCTGTAGAAGCAGTCTCTCCTGTTAACAAGTACAGACCAGGCTGAAAAAAATTCTACCCCTTGAGCCCTGCACAATCTTTCCAGGGCCGAATTGATTGACAGGGCTCTCATCATATACTCCCTCCTATCGTGTCTGGGCAGAATTGCAGACACTTTCAATTTCAACCCTAATTCACGGCTTTTTTTCATCAGTGACCTGTACTTGTCAAGTAATTCCGCCGGTCTCCTACTCTTAATGTCATTAGTGCCAACGTGTACAACTATATCACCTTTTGTGCCCTTAAAAGATGATATCCGCTCTACAACGTCATCAACTTTTGCCCCTGGCAGACATACCCTGGTCCTTCTTGGATACGGACATCTTGAATACGTTTGTGAAACCACATGCACATGCAATAAGGGATAATTTCATGTTATAGGATGGTAATGACCAACTACATTGTTCCAGGCTGATGATGATTACTGTTGTTTATATGGCATGATCATTGCAATCTTCTGACTTACTATGTGTGTGTATGCAAATTTGAATAAATTTGCATATTTAGTTTTGGTATTACATTATATCAATGAGATATTAGTATTGTCATTGATTTGGCCCTAAAATGGAGTGCATAGAGCACAGTTAGGGCAGAAAATGGCACTTCTATTGATGTGCCATTTTCTGTGCTATAGTTTATATTGAAATTAATAATATAAACCCAAGTACATTTATATGAACAGTAATGTGTTCCTTCTTTTTAAACTTCTGAATTCATGGTTTCTATTGTTGCAATATCCAGAAATTAAAAGGATAATCACGGAGGAATTTTCTGATAGTCTGGAATAGATTGGCAACTTTTCCTGCAGTGTGCTGCTACATATGTTGGAAATGAGTCTTGCCACTTAGGGGCAGATCCAGAAGCTACTAGAATCAAACTTTCCTCCCAACCTTTAATGATCCACACCTGTTTGCAGCCAAATATTTTTGCTAATTACATAACAGAATCTTATGCCATGTGCTTATAATAAAACAATTTTACATTCATAAAATTTAATATAGGTTGACAAATATTCATTCTTACAGAATCAGTGTCACAAACTCACTTACTTGCATTAATTAGGCAGTAAAATGAACTGTAGGTTCCCTTTACATTGAAGCCCAGGTCATAATTTTTATCAATAAATGTGTAGCTTAAACTGTATGCTTAGCTTCATTTATGATTTTTCAGATTGGTTGCATAATTTTTAATATTAATTTTTTCATACTGGGATGTGTGCTATTAACAAAAGCTGTTTGTACCACAAGTGGGATAAGTACTGTGGATTGGCCACTTCTGGTCTAGAATTTTGTTATTTCTATAGCATCTATATAGGTCAAAAAGTGGACATTCTTTAAATCTACTTACTATCATCAGAAAACCTTTTATTTTAAAGGACAAAATTATATTGCAAGTTTTTGATGTTAGGTTGTTAGATTTAAAGAACTTTTATCATGCAGAATTTGTCATTGCATGAAATTTCTTGCAATTTCTAAACATGAAATAATGTTATCCCTGTTAGTTTGTTATAAATTTTTTTTTCCTTCTTTGAGGTGATGTAATAATTCATACTCAAGATGATGACAGTGAATCTAAGAAAGAAGAATTAAGTTCTAATGGCTCCAATGTAGTCTTTGATGAAATGGGAGGTTAGTGGATCTGTTTTTCAGTTTTAACATTTTTAACTACCTTTATTTGTATCAGTTTAAGACATTTTCTAATTTTATAACTGTTATTGAAAAAAGTGTAATCCTCAAATTAAAAATGAACTGGGTTTATGGTTTGTTTAATTTCTTTGTCTCCTGACAAAAAATGTACTGAACATCAGACTAATGCAAATTATCATTTAATATACCACTGTTGTGTGACTTAATTTCCTTTAAAATATGTATTCGCTGGCTTGTTTTAAAGAGTAGTTGGTACCAAAGATAAAAATTAGATAACCCTGACTCCCTAGACATGTATCAAGGAGATCACTATTATTATAAAAATCCTTTTCTACTTTATGGGATTTTTTTTCTGCCGCCTGACTGGTACTAAATACTTGGGATTATTGGTTGTCGGGTTATTATTATTATTATTATCATCATCATTGTTCGAGGAACTATTATTACTGTCATTTGAGGAACTCTCTTAAATCCTACAGGCATTCAGAATCGTAGCTTTCTGGAGTTCCGTGTATTCTCTGGGAGGCCTATTGCTGCTAGGTTCTTTGGCACCATGCCACACAGTGGTCAGGATGGTCATTACTTGTTCCATATGCCACATTCCTTTGATTTTCTGTCTTAGGTCTGTGTACTCTGATCATTTCCTCATAGGTTTTCTGGAGGTTGCTGGTGTTGGGCACTGTATGTTGATCATGTAGGAAGCATTTTCCTTCTTGTCGATGAGGGTTTTATCTGGTCTGTTGTGTGGAATCTTCTGCGTTATTACAATGCAGTCCCACTATAGTTTGCGAGTGGTGGGGTCTCTAGAACAGCCTTCTAGAGACCCCCAAGTTCATACTTGTAATACAACACACTTTCTTTGATCAACTAGTATTTTTGCACTAGCTTCTGATGTATTATCCCGGCCACCTGGTTGTCTGTGATTATACTCTGTCTGGATTGTTTCTAGGGCAAAGTGACATTGTTGACATCTGTTACGCTGGGATCCTTGCTGATGTAATTCTTGGTGTTGATTATCTGGTCTTGGATGGCCAGCACGAATCCTTCAGTCTAAGTTTCTGCCATGGGTTGTGTGTAGTTTCTGGCATGGTTCAACTATATTTTTGTCTGTATGAATGAGATCTTCTGGTTAAGGTGAGCATTGTGTGCCATTTGTCTGTCTTTCTTATGGCATGTCAGATTGGTGTGTTTTCCTGGAATAATCTCCCAAGTTCTTAATTGCTTTCTTGTTCAATGACTTCAGTCAGTTCACCTCATCCTTTTTCCTGGGCTGTGGTCAGTTTCTCAATGGCCAACTTTGGGTGGTGTTGGCAGCTCTTTGTTATTATTACCTTGGTCGAACTCAATCTCCACCAGTTCGGTGTTGGTACAATCTATGATCCCAAAGGAGTATGTTAGTACTGGGACTGCATAAGTGTTTATGGCTTTGACCTCATTTCCACCATTCAGCTTTGATTTTAGTAAACTTCTCAGTCACTGATGGTATTTCTCGGTCAGGTGGGCTTTGACCTCCTAACTGGTGAGCTTGCATCTTCCCTAGATATTTGTAGGTCACTCTCTCTCTGTCATGGCTTCAATCGCCTCACTGGTCTTCAGCTGGTAGTTTTGTCTGACTGAATGTCTTTGATGCAGTCCATGGGTCTTGCATTTTATAGGCCAAATTGCATCCTGATGTCATTGCCTGAACTCTTCAGTGATCCAGAGTAGATGTTGGAGTTAATTCTAGGTTGTGGCATAGAGTTTGATGGCATCCATGTACTTCAGGCGAGAGAGGGTATACGGGATCTTTCACCTTCTTTTAGGGTATATCTGTTCTTGCTGTTATTGAATATGGCGGACAGTGGGTTGAGTGTTAGAAAGAACCATAGTTGGACTCGGAGCATCTCCCTGGAAGAGTCTTTGGAGGGGACCAGTCTGGTCATTATGTTCTTGACGATGGTGGTCCTCCATTTTGCCATGTTTGCTTCTAGGAAGTGTCAATGTTTGGTTGGCTTTGAAGATCTTCAGCATATTTATCTGCCAGCTATGGGGTATGGAGTTGAAAGCCTTGCAGTAGTCCATGTAGGCGGTATACAGGTTGTAGTGCTTCTTGTAGGCTTTGTCCATAACTGCAGTATCCATGGTCAATTGAAAAGGTGCAAGAATATTTGCTGATGATAGCGAGGCAGTGATGGGTGGATCAGAAAACTGCTAGCTTTGGGGGAGTCACAAGACTAATAGATTAACAGTAGCAACAAGCAAGGATGAAAATGATTCTTGCACTGCTTCTATTGGAATGAGCAGCAGCCCAGAAAGCAAGTTGCTGGGGATTTCAGGAACTGATGGGAGCCATGAAACAAGTAAATACATGGAATGTTGTTAGAGTAACTAAGAGTAAAAACAGGTACATGTATACTTGGCGTCTCCATAGCCAGGTGAGCAGGAGCAGCAGTGCATAGCACACGCTTCTTGATTAGATCGGGGTTCGAGCCCGTGACCACCAAATACAGAGGATGGTGAAAGGTCAAGAAATGATCACCGCATATCCCCAGAGCAATATGGCCTTAGTTGCTAATGATCCTAAAAACCAAATAACAACAACATGTATGCTTGCATGTACACCAATGCTAGGAGTATAGTAAATGAATTTGAAGTGCTGGTCAAGAAATCAAAGAGGGATATTGTTGAGATATCAGAGACGTGGTGTCACATAGATAGAAGGAATGCAGAAATGGAATTTGGGGAGTACAATGTGTATAAAAATGATAGACAGAATAGGAAGGGAGGAGGCATTATGCTGTTAGTTAAGAAATACATTTAATCTAAAGAAGTGCATCCAGTTGACATAGGTGGACAGTGCAATGTTGAGTCAGTTTGGTGTGACATAAGTACTGGGAAAGCAAAAATGAGGGTAGGAGTTTGTTATAGACCTAATGACTCTGAGTACAATGAACAATTATACAGAGAAATAGTGTGCCAGTCAGTGTCTTGTAATGAGGGATTTTAACTTCCCAGATTTTGACTGGAACTTGTGGATTGGACACTCACACACTAGCAAGGCTTTTGTGGATTTATTGGATGATTGTTTTCTACAGCAGCATGTTAGAGAGGCAACCAGAGGGAGTAACACTCTTGATTTGATTATCAGTAGTGCATTAATTCAGCGATTATTCGTGAATTAAGAATTTACAGATAAAGGAACCACTAGGTGGCAGTGATCACTGTGTACTGATGTGGGTTTAATTAAAGATGTAACTACCATCAGGGTAAAGGGAAGGGCCTTTGCTTTCGCAAAGGTGACTACAGTGGTCTCAGATTTTTTTAAATTGTATACAGTGGTACCAACTGATGATGTTACCAACAGCAAATTCTAAATGGGAACCATTCAAGGAAGTAATCTTGGATGCTACTAGGCTTTTTGTTCCAACTAAGAAATACTGTTCTTGGTTCAGGCCCAAATGGACGTCAGATGAACTAATGACTCATGACAGAGAAGAAAAATGCATGTGATGCATATAAATTATCAGGCGACACAGAAGCCTATGGCAGATATAAGCTAGTCTGTAATCAAGTCACAAACGAGATTAGGCAAGTGAAGGCAGATCATGAGATCTTTGGCAAAGGATGCTACAAAAACAAGGACTCCGTTACTTATATAAACTCTAGAAGGAAGAGGATGAATCACATTGGTCCACTTGATATCAGTGGTTTGACTATAGATGATCATTCTCAGATAGCTGCCAAACTAAATGAGTATTTTGCATCTACATTCACACATCAGGAGTTAAAGGAGGAGAGGGCCAGATGTTTATCAAACACTAACAGGGAATTAAATGATTTTGTAATAACTGAGAGCAAAGTGGAGGGGAAATTGTTGAAGTTAAACATAAGAAAGGCATGTGGAATGAATGGGATCTATTCAGCTGTATTAAAGGAGGTGGCAAAGTTAGTAAGCAAACCCTTAGCCATAATTGAGAGCATCCTTGGACTCGGGAAATCCCACGGACTGGAGATGTGTAAATGTATCTACAATTCATAAAGGGGATCAAAGGGTGACATGAGTAATTACAGAAATGTTAGTTTGATTTCTGTTCCAGGGAAAATAATGGAGTCACTGGTTAAAGAAGCATTGCAGGATCATCTAGACAAGACTGCAGTAATAATTCAGACACAGCATGAGTTTAAGGAGAAGTCTTGTCTGACCAATCTGATTGGATACTATGATGTGTTCACAAATGAACTGGATGCAGAAAATAATTTTTATATCATATACTTGGATATCAGGAAAGCTTTTGTTGCACATGGAAGACTACTGTACAAATTGGAGCAGTATGACATTAAGGACAAGTTCTACAATGGATAAAAGGCCATTTGAATAGAAGAAACACAGTGGTAATCCATGAACACTGCTCTTTGTGGACTAATGTTATGGTGGTATCCCCCAGGGTTTGGTGTCGGGACCATTGTTGTTTTGTATATTTATCAATGATATTGATGTTTATCAAGCTTAATGTCAAATTTGCAGATGATACAAAGGTTGGCAGGGTTGTTAACAACAATAATGACAGTATATTGCTGCAACAGGACTTGGAGAAGTTGGGCAGATGGGCTGAGAAATGGCAACTGAAGTTTAACATTGACATGCAAAGTACTGTTTATGAGTAGGAGTAACCCAAGGAAAATGTACCAACTATATGGTACTACACTCAGATAGGTGGAGAATGAAAAAGAACTGGGGGTAATTGTGCTGTCAGATATGAATTTCTATGATCAGTGCAGACAGGCTGTCGGAGCAGGTCATGCAGTTTTGTCAATGATATACAGTAATTTTGGGAGCAGGGATAAGGAGGTGATTATCTCCTTGTATAAGGCAATGGTTAGGCCACACCTTGAGTACTGTGTACAGGTCTGGAAGCCACATTTTAGGAAGGATGTAGAGTTGCTAGAATGAGTACAGAGAAGGGCAACAAGACTGGTGAGAGGAACAAAGTATGCTCTTACAAAGAAAGGTTTAATTTCTGCAAATTGCAGCATCTGGAGAGTAGGCACCTGCAAGGCAGTCTGATTGTCTATAAGGCTTTGAATGGATTGAGCAGGCTCAATTCTGATGGGATTCTTTCTCTTGCTCAGATTACAAACCTGAGGGGGCATAAACTGTAATTGAAGAAAGACAGTTGTCGATTAGATGTGCGGAAAATTGCATTTAGCCAGTGGGTAGTTGTTTTCTGAAACAAACTTCCATCTGTTGTGGAAGTTGATAGCTTAAATAAATTCAAGGCAGAACTAGACAAACATTTGGATCAAATGGATGGGTGAAAAGGTTTTTTATTTTTGGCCAATGCTGTATAAGCTTGCTTTCTTGCATTATATACCTCTACTAATGCTAATGGCACCTTCCATCCTTTGCTCTTCTGCTGCTCGGCCATGATGCTCTGGCTCTCCATGTGGTCTGATATCTTATTAGTTATGTAGCTGGTCAGGATGTTTTAAATTGTGGGAGGTAGGAGATTGGTCTGTACTTTGCTGGGTTTGTGCTGTCTATCCTTAGCCTACATGTAGGTGATTCCTTGAGTCATGGACTTTGGGATTGTGTCGTGTGTGCGCTTCTTGTACCAGTAAGCAAATTTTCCTGATTGACTGTTGTACTTCTTTGTCCCAAATCTCTCATTCTGTCCTCTCTTGTATGTCCTTGGTTTTCTTCCATGCTGGGTTTATTCAGGGGCAAAGCCATTATGGCTAACCTCACTGCTCCACAGTTTGCCCTGTAACTCCTAGAGTACCTTCTGGTTGGGAGTCCCCATTACCTTTCTTCAAGCCCACTGCTTGAAGGTGTCAGAGTATTCTCTGATTACACTGGTCAACGCGTAAAATGTTATGAAAACAAATGTCCAATCTTGACTAATTTTATGCTGCTGAATACAAAAATCACATTAAAATTTGTTGATCCCGAATATACCATCTGCAATCCATCCTGTGCCTCACAATGAAGTACTACCTATTCCTGATCCACCTGACTATTTTTCTGTATACACTCTGATGAAGATGAAGACACTAATGTACATCAACTTGATATACATGAAGAAGATCACAAAGTGAGCTTAATGACCTGATCAGGGATCTTGAACTGCCAAAGAATAAGGCAGAGTTTTTGGCCTTGAGGCTACAACAGGATTGTAACTTTCTGGAATCTTCTAGATTATTCTGTGAAAGTGACAAAATTTCATACTCTAAATAAAGACTATGATAAATTCTATTTGTTTGTAAGGATATTGGTAGCAATGGTCTAATGGCAGCAATGAACACGAGGCACATTCCCGGAAAATGGCAAATGTTTATAGACGCTTCTAAGTTTAGCTTTAAGGCTGTGTTATTCTTCAAGAGGAGTGTTTCCATTTACAGTGGGTTTCACCAGCCAACAAGTTATTTTTTAGTTGGAATTTTTTCCCGAAAATACTACTTTTTTTCGAAAACAAGAGCCAGTCTGCCCTATTAAGCACTATTTTTGTGTTTAATGCCCCAAAATCTATAAAGTAAAATTACTTTCATGCCTGTAACAAGATATGACCCAAAATTTGTTGTTCAGTGTTATAGGTCTTGTGTGGGCTGTGGATGTTGTCTTTCTTGAGGATGGTCTTTGCTTTTCTAATCAGCTTCTTACTTCTGTTAACCCATTGGCACTGGGTCAGTTGGCTTATGTTCACTCTTATCTCTTCTATCTTCTGCTGTAACCTTCTTTCCCAAGTTGGCAGTTCCTTGTCTTTGTGTTTTGTTGTTATTATTATTATTGCTGTTATATTATTTCTCTCTGACTGGGCAGTTCCACCCCGTGCCTGCCGGGTATTGCTACCAAGTACACCAGGTGGTGTATGTCTGGTGTTACTGTTGGTTGAGGAATTATCTTACTCTCCTGCAGGTGTTCAGGATTGCAACTTTCTGGAATTCATTCTAGGTGTTGTATAGGGTCTTTGGTGCCATACTGGTGGTTGACACAATGATCGAAATGGTCATTACTTTTTTTTAGTAGCCACTCGTACAAAAACTCATCTTGTGCAAAAAACATTTTAGAACTATTTTTGTAGCAGATGGGTCAGATGACTTGTGAAATAGTGGCCTCTCCATTTTTGGATATTGTGATGCCTGCAAGCCAGTGCTTACATGAATTTGATATTTTGACATCAGTTCATTAGGAGAACAGATGGTGCTGAATAAATACTCAGACCTTTTTCATTTATTTCTTTTAGAATCCTATGATTTGAAGTCATTTCATAAGAGTAAGATGAATGTCCAAAAAAGGGGGGGAAGTAGATGTTACCCTTTCTTCTTACTATGCCACATCTTTGATCTCCTGTCTTAGGTCTGTGTACTTCCTGATATTTTCCTCATGGGTTTTCTGGAGTTTCCTGTATTGGGCACCACTATGTCAGTCAAAGAGGTAGCCCTTTCCTTGTCAACAAGAGTTATGTCCAGTCTGTTGTGCAGGATAGTCTTTTCCGTTATTATGGTGCAGTCCCAGTACGGCTTTGGGTTGGAGTCTCTAGTAGGCCTGAGGTTTTTTTCTTGTAATACGATACACTATCTTTGATAAACTGGTATTTCCTTGCTAGATTCTGATGAATTATCCTGGCTACCTGGTCATGTCTATGAGTATACTCTGTTTGGATGATCGCCCTGCAGTCCTGAGGTGATGTGGATTCTTTCTGAGGCCAGGTGGCATCGTTGATATGTGTCACTCCAGGTTCCTTGGCAATGTATTTTCTACGGTTCTTGATGTTGATTACCTGGTCTTGGTAATCACCTTGGATGGCGAGCATGAACCCTCAGTCTCAGGGAAGAGTATCTCACCACATTTTATCTATGTGGTCTTGATGCCATCACGGTTGCGAAGTTATATCCATCACAGTTGCGAAGTTATGATGGCATGTTGTATTACCGGGGTACCTGCCAGCCCACTGATGATGAAGCCCAATAGCTTCAAAATGAACGTCTGGGTGGTGGTATCCTCTGAAAATAAATAACAGTAGTCTTCTCTACTAGAGAAGCATTATTTATTTGAAGTAGTGCAATACCGCTATCTCGTTGTGAAGGCAACCACAATATGAGATACAATTAAAACGATGCCTTCTACACTACTTGCATAAGTTCAAATTTATGGGTTAACTATGGTGTATTTATACGGATACTATATAGTTAATTACCAAAACCCATAAGAATTATGCCTTGTGCATTTCATTTTCAAATTTTTATCATTATTTCTATGGGAAATAAATTCCTGGTTTATGAGGTTTCGCTTTACGAGCATGCTACTAGGAATGAATTAACTCATAAAGTAGAGAACTACATGTATGTATGTATGTGTATATATATATATATATTATTTTTTTTTTTTTTTTTTTTTTTGTAGCTACTCATACAAAAACTCATCAACCTTGTGCAAAAAATATTTAAAACTATTTTTGTAGCAGATGGGTCACATGGCTTGTGATATAGTGGCCTCTCCATTTTGGATATTGTGATGCATGCAAGCCAGTGTTTACATGAATTTGATATTTTGACATGTTCATTGGGAGAACAGATGGTGCTGAATAAATACTGAGAGAACTTGTTCATTTCTTTTAGAATCCTATTGGTTGAAGTCATTTCATAAGAGTAAGATGAATTTCCAAAAAAAAAGGGGGGGGGGAGTTGTTACCCTTTCTCTTACTATTTCCAGTGATGAGCAGCATATTTCACATTTATAAGGATTATGGCACTGTTAATCAGTTTATAGAAAAATATTCAGTATAGTGTTGGCAGTTTTTTTTTTTTTTTTTAATTAAAAAAGTGGTATTCTATTTTATATATATATACAGGTTGTCTCAAAAATACATGGCATAACTTCAGAAATGAGTTCCTCATATGTAGACAAGAAAAATATTTTATATAAACATAGTTCCGGAAATGCTTGGTTCCCGAGTTATTAACCGGAATGTCTTATCTCCCACAGGTGATTTCCTTCATCACAAGGTACTGACAGAATATGGTGGTTTTCCATTCCGACCATGTACTTAAATCAGGAGCAAGTGGATATGCACTTTATGTACGGTTTGGCGGACAGCAATGCTCTGGAGGCTCGTCGTTTGTACCACGAAAGGTTCCCAGAACGAAGATGTTCAGACAGGAAAACTTTTGAAGGTATCCATCGCCGCTTTTGTGAACATGGGACCTTTACACCTTGTGCTGCCGACAGAGGATGACCAAAATCTACAACTCCTGAGGCCCAGCAGTTGATGGACCAACTTGCCTGGCCTCAACGCTCACCTGATTTAAACCCACTAGATTTCTTCTTGTGGGGCCATTTAAAGTCATTGATGTAGTCGACCCCGGTAGCTGATATGGTAACTCTCCGCAATCGAATTGTGGCAGGTTGTGAGACAATACGAAACATGCCAGGAATTTGGCATCGTCTTCGTGAGTTCATGAGACATCGATATGAGGCAGAAAGTGGACATTTTGAACAATTACTATAAGGTGATGTGAACAGTTAAGTGTCATAGACAGACCTTAAACTCAGAAACCAAGCATTTCCAGAACTATGTTGATATAAAATATTTTTATTGTCTACATATGAGGAACATATTCCTGAAGTTATGCAGTGTATTTTTGAGACACCCTGTATATATAATCAATTTATTGCCAAAATATACATTTACAGCAACATGCTGCTGTGATAGTTATACTAGTGGTTTACAATAGGTAGGAATAAAAAAATAGGTACTTCATAATAATATTACTGGTGGTTATAATAATTATGATTATATTAAGTTATATTCTTATGTTATTACTATTAAGTTTTGATAATTACTTAATAGTAATGCTACAACTGATAATAAAAATATACATATTGATAAACAAATGACCAACTAAGTATGCATCGATTATAGAAAGAGGTATCCAAGTACATGACAGTGATGGATTTGTTGCACCTGCAAGGAAGCAAGTTTACTCCCTTATTGAAATAACTGGTGTTCTTTAATGGTCCAATATAATTTTAGCAATTGTTTATTGGTTGAACAAAATGTCCATAAACCACATGTCAGCATCAAAAGATTAGAGGTTGTAGAAATAAACATCATTATTAAAAAAGCAGTTGTCTAGTTTTCTTATATAGGAAAGACTGGATGTAAGAATAGGAGATCGTCTCATGCATGATGAGTATTCTTCATTGAATAACTTGCCAAATTTCCAAGCTATCATTTTGGCTTGATAGGAGCATCAGAAATCAGACAGTTACTTTCAGTCACCATCTAATCATAACCATTATTATTTTGTGAGTTTCATATATATTTGATGCCTAGAGTAGATCAGTGGAAATGCATTTGTGCACTGAGTTAAGACAAGAAGTACTTGCAAAGAAGTAACCAGTCGCAAGCCAACCGAGTTAGTCAGGCGGGTAAAGTGCCTGCCTGGCAACCCAAAGGTTGCGGGTTTGAATCCCGCCTTGGGCTTGGATCAAAGTAAAATGCAAAAACTTTGGGAGGTACATTATTGCCACAGAATCCGATGCGCCAACAACTAACAAAAAAAAAAAAAAAAAACAGTTGCAGGGCTGAATTAGATATCAGTTATGGTCATAGCAATCTCCTGCAATCTCTCCCTTTTCTGGAGGGGGGTATTGCTGGTTTGGTACTTTCAGAGGAAAGTGCCAGTGGCATTTCCTCTGAAATGTTTTCTATGGGTAGGTTGGTAATAGAAATTTGTTAAATTTTTGTCCAGTTAACTATGGTGATTTATAGCAGTGATGAGTCTGCAGGCCTGATGTGGTTCCAGAAGCAGTTTAAATCCATTGGAATTAAACTGTATTAAATTGTCATATGTAAGTGTCTGTGCAAGGTAGTTGCTCATCTGTCTAGGATATTTAATATATGTGGATTTAATGCATTTTAATATCCTTGAGTTAGCCTTTTTATAATGTTTATTTTAAGTTTCTGATCTTGAACTGTTATGTGCAAGTAGTTGGAGATAATTTTGCTTTACTTTTGGCTGTACTATCCTTTTCTATCGTAATCTTAGATTTTAATGTTGAGTCTAATGCTATTTAATGCATTGTAGGCTATGAAACTGTTGAATGTATACAATCAGGCCTGATGTAGCCAAGTGGTTAGGAGCCAGAGTGCATAGCACACGTTCCTTGAGTGGACTGGGGTTCAAGCCCGTGACTACTAAATATGATAAATATTTGTATTGACGATTTATTGTAAACTCTACTGACTTGGTTGTCATGCCGGAGTATAAACAGGAAAATTATTTATTTAATGAGAGCGTATACAGCCACAGTTTATTGAGGAATAAGTATAACTGTCTGCTAGCACTTGTGTAGTTTCTTAATACTAGAGCTGTCTGATGGCAGTTCCACATAAGCTTTCAAAATACCATATGTAACATATGTTCTGTATGAACATCATATGAAACTAGACAGCTATGTCAGAAATGTGCCAAGTAACATGATGTGCTAAACTATACAGGTATTTTTGTCGGTCTCAAAATCGTTTTCATTGAGATCAGTTGTGTTAGTACTGTCTATTTACCAATAAAATTACGAAAGAGAAATGATTGTTGTAGATCCATCCAATGCTTAGTAGCGTTGTATTTTTTTTTTCATATAAATTGCAATGAATGAAATGTATCATGAAAAATTTTTTCATATTACTTTGTCAGTACATACCATTTTTCAGAAAATTGTGAAACTGATTTATTTATTTGGAATAGTGCATACGTTACGGTAATAAACACTAGTTCACCTCTATTCAGAAATACAAAATGATAATTTACACAAATATACAATAATTAATAATATGCAACTATTTACAGCTTTGAAAACATAATGACATAAAAATTGAGATGTCAAATACAGTTTTGTTAGTATTAATTTAACATAATAGGTTAATAGTAGAATTTTTGGCAAAAAAAAAGTACTTTAGCACATCGACAGTCAGCTTCCTGAACCAATTTGTGGGAACAAAAATATCAAGCTGCGAAGACCAATTAGTTTCATATCACGAAATATTGAACCTCATAGATAATTAGTTCATTCTAAGAAGAGGCAAGGGGAATGTGTTCTGTTAAGGGACATGCCAAGGAATAAGAGTTTAGAACAGGAGAGTCAATAACATTGAACTAAATTATAAATGAAACAGCAAGACTGAAAGTTACATTTTAAATTAAGAAGAATTAAACAAAACCTGTTGCATAGAGCATCATAATGTATATAATGCTCTATGCAAATCTTTAAAGGGGGGAAAAAAATGATTTGTATATGTTTGAGTAGATCTGAAAGATTTCTGGAACAGAGACCAAATAATGGCACAATAATCACTGACATGTGAAATTAGTTGCTTAATAGCAGCCTCACTGTTGAAAGCTGAGGTAGTGCATTTAATAAGACCAAGGAGCTGAAAAGCTTTGGAACAATATTATATGTATATAAACTGATAGTTGAAGATCATGATGCATGGTAATGCCAAAATCCCTGAAGTGATCAACAGCTCTGAACTCTTTCTGATCAACATAATTCAATAGTATTAAAGGTTAAAGCTGGCATCTGGGAAAAACACTGACATAGCTTGCACTTACTTGTATTTAGATTCATTGTTTTATTTGCTATCTCCTGTAATTTTTGCTGATAGTAGGATTTAAATGGCACAGTTACTCACAGCAGAAGAAACTTTGCCTTTGCAAAGAGTTATTCCACTACTTTAAAAAAAAGGTTTTTTTGTCTTTTTTTATTTATGTTGCAATGAACTGGCAGTATTTGGCTTTGGGGGCTCCTGACAGTTTTTGCTCAAAACAAAACAAGTAAAACAAAAATCTTTTCTCATGCAGCTACTACCCTCTATTAGATGCCTTTGGTATCTTGTAACATGGTCTTGGCATTGTCTTCATGATGTCCAGTATGGACCCCCCCCCCATTTTGCATTTGAGTACCTTGCTTGTAAAAGAATATGCTGTCAGGTCTAGTTTTAGCTTTTTAACTTAAGGATTTAATCAATTTTTCTCTCTTCTTAACAGTTCCGTTCTAGAAAATGAGACCCCACTGTTGTATTAAAATTGCTGCCAACCGGGCTAGCCAGGTAGGTAAAGTGCCTGCCTGGCAACCCAAAGGTCGTGGGTTCTATTCCTGCCTCGGGCTGGTTATCACAATGGTGCCGAAAACCAACCGATTGGTTGGATATCCTGGCCACGATACACGAAGGAAGCAAGAAAAAACTGGTTCCTTCGTGTATTGATCACATAATACGAAATAAATAAATTAATTAAAATTGTTGATCATTTCATCTTGAGTGTCATACTTCATTTTGTGATTAATCTATAAAATGCTTTTTTCCTTTTGCATTTGAAATGTCTATTAGCTATTCCAAAATGTTCTAATCCCACCAACCTGATTGATTTCTGTCCCATTTCAGTTTGATCACCATTATTTAAAATACTTTAAACCATTATTTAAAACACTTGATAAAAAATTCTGTTGAGTCAAAGCTTTTCACCCAGGCATTATTCAATCCATTATGGTATCTCTTTACATTCTGCAGAACTTTATTTAGTCCATATAGCTTCTGCTATATATAAAATCTATCAACAAAAGAAAAAATCTTCATTGCATCTTTTTTGATATCAACTTTTTTTTTTTCTTTTCTTCCTTCTTCAAACATACTTTTTCATTGGCCTCTTCTTTTCTTCTCTTGAGATGTGGTTGCAGTATACAAATTTTCATAATGCCTAATATAAAACCCCACTGTTTTCAGTTTTGGCTACCTTTTACAGTGAATTCTCTTGCTAATATTTTCTCTTATAATGAATACTTTATCTTAAAATTCACACACACACAGACAGACAGAGAATGTGTAATAACAGGTGTTTTTTTTGTGTACTTATCAGTTGCTCTGAAAACAGTCTGGGTTTCGATGAGGTGGAGTGCTAGCAGCCTTGCTCTTCTCTAATATCAAGTATTCTTTCTTTTATTAGAACTTGTTTGTTTATATGCTGATGATGTTGCCTTTACCCAACCACCTTTTCCAACTTATTCAGTACAGTAATCCCTCAATTAGTGTACTTAATGCTCTTGCAAAAGTGCCGTATTAATCGAACTTAATAACATATGGAAAATAATGTAATTGGTTCCGTGACTTTTTAATTTATTCTCAAAAATATACAGTACTGTATTTTTAATTTTTTTTTCAACAAATTATGATTACAAAGCACAATAAAAATTAAACAAAATTAAAAGTTAAAGAAAAATATACTACTTTTTTTTAAAAAAAAAAATTAAGTGTAGTTTGTAATTAGGTGTATTCTTCTTCCTCTTATCGTACGTCTTTCGATAAGGAATTAAAGCTTCTTTCAACAAATTTGACTGCTGCGTTCTACATCAGGGTTGGCATCTAAGCATTGCTGCTCAAAACCTTCAGTAGTGCGAAAAATCTCATTAAACTCCTTTTGAGTGACCTCTTGTGGGTAGGAGTTTCATCACCTTGACATTCATCGGCAGCTTCGTATGCTCGTTGGGTATCTAAATTTAGAAGATCACTATTGCTCAGTTCTTCGGAATGAGATTCAATTAATTCTTGAACATTTTGGTTGTCTAACTCAGTGGTGTCCAACCTTTGGCCCATGAATAATTTTTATAAGGCTTGCACGGAAAGTGAACTAAAACAGCATCGTTTGCCAGTGTGTGTACAGGCATGCAAGCGTCCAGCTCGACTAATCAAACATGTACATGTTGGTTCAGTGTAGTCATATGTATGCTAAATACAGTTGTATTTTGATATAACTTGTTCATTGCATTGAATTAATTATTAATTTGTATTGAATTTAAAAAAAATCATTCTTAAAAATGTAGACAATGTAGGGGGAAAATCGATTTGGAGTGTCATGTTTTTGATCCAAGGTGGACTGAAGACTATTTCTTCATTGATTACCACGAAAAAGCAGTGTATTTGGTGTGTCAGGGGACTGTGTTTTTAAAGAATATAATGTAAAACGACACTGATTCCAATCATAAATCTTATGATCTACATAAAGGAGTGCTGCAAAAAAGAAGTGTTCAGAGTTACAAAACGAATTAAGAAAACAACAAAACATACTGAAAATGTATCAGTCAAGAAATTTATCTGCTGTACGGCCAGTTATCAAGTTGCACATTTGATCACTTTTGAAAGTAAACCATTCAATGATGGTGAACTTGTTAAGCGTTGTTTGTTAAAAGTTGTGGAAGAATTTGTCCAGAGAAACGAACAATTATGCAAGAGTAGAAGATATTGGAAAGAATTTGTTCGAACAACTTTTGGAAAACATAAAACAAATGAAATATTTTAGTGTGGCACTGGATGACAATACTGATGTAAACGACACAGCCAAACTCCTCATCTTCATATGTGGAATTATTGATAATTTTGTACCAGTTGAAGATTTAGCTGATCTACAGAGTATGTGTGGAACAACTACAGGTGAAAATTTTTGCCAATTTGTCAAAGTTAAGATTAAATATTAAAAACCTGGTAGGAGTCACAACTGGAGGTGAAAAAAATATGATTGGTAAAAACATTGGGCTTATGGGTAGAATAACCAAGAAAATGATAAATATCAGAGCTGAAACTCTGATTGGAATTCACTGTATTGTGCATCAATAAGCTTTATGGGAAAGTACTGGATCTCCAACACGATGAATGCGATTATTTCAACTGTAAATTTTACAAGATTACATGTCCTTAAAGTGTCCTTACATGTTGAAAAATCACTGAATGTTTCAACACAGAAAAAGGAAAACCAATAAAACAACTATCAAATATGGAGTGGCTGTTTGATCTTGCAATTCATACATACATTTCTAGTCATTTAAATGCTCTTAATTTAAAACAAGGGAAAGGAAAATTGGTCTGATTTGTTTGGTGACATCAAATCATATCAGAATAAGTTATTATTTAAATCCCAGTTGAATAAGACAATTTATTTCATTTTGAGTGTTGTACTGAGCTAAGGGAGAAACACATTTCCAAAGAATCATTGCCTTTCTTTATTACAATTACTTTTTGACAAGCTTGAAAGTCAATTTTCTGATATAAAATCCCATGAAAAAACATAAGCTTTTGTTTGAGAACCCATTTACTTCTATGACTGAAAACTAAAATCCCAGATTGCAACTTTAAATTATTGATCTTCAAGCCAAAATATGATTCAAAAATAAGTATATAGACTGCAAAAATAAACTATTTGAATTCTACAAGGCTTTCCCATCTGAATATTTTCTGTTAATAAAAGAATATGCCATGAAAATGGCTACTTTGTTCAGATCAATGTATGCTTGCAAGCAGATTTTTTCACTTGTAAAATCAAATAAATATTTAAAAAGAAACAATAACAGATGAACTTTTTTTTTTAAATAAAAACCCCAAACACGAGAGGTATTAGAACCTATAGTACCATGCATGCATGTGTTGGAGGTTGAGAAGATGAAAGAAGATATTTGTTGACATTATGAAGGAAGGTTGTTTCAAAAAACGGAAGTTGAATGAATAAATGAGGAAGATGAAAAGTTGGTTCTGTGAGTTTGAAGTTGGACAGTAAATGGATGTTGGTTGGTGGTGGCACGTCTTTGGACTGTTCTGAAAAAGAGCGGGAATTATAGAAGCAAATTCAGAAGAACAGTGCCCATGAAAGTATCTGTAGAAAAGGCATGCAGCAGAAACATCTGTAGAAAAAGCATACAGCATTAATGACTCATATCTAACTCTGTTAGAGATGAGTCATTCAGAAGAGGGAAGTTAGATTAATTAGACTCATCTCTAACTTTGTTAGAGATGAGTCATTAATTAATCTAATTGCCCTCTTCTGAATGGAACCTAGAAGCCTGAGTGGGCACCAACCCAGATGTGGGAACAATATTCCATGGTAGGGCAGATTTGTGATTTGTATAGAGTGAACAGCTATTTAGAAGAAAAGTAACATCGAAAGAGAAAGTTTTTTAGATGCAGAGGAAGCAATATTTGTAATGTGTTTGTGCCAAGAGTGATTAGACGTCATGGTAATCCCCAAAAGAGATATCATCTTGCCTAGAAATCATAGTGTCACCAAAGATAAGCAATAGAGCAGAAGAATCCTTTTTAAGAGATATAAGACAAGACTGAGTTTTAGAAGGGTTGAAATCAACTAAGTTGTTTTTGCCCCACTGGAGAATTACCTGGAGATCAGCATTTAAGGAATTGATTGTGGATATTCGAGAAGTTGAAGCTGATTGAGCAGGCAAAGTTTCTCAAACTGGAAAGTGGAATGCAAAGTGCTATCATCAGCAAAACTATCGATAGGATTTCCGTTCAATAAAAGGTCATTAATATACAAGAGGAAAAGAATGGAGGGATAGAGCTGAACCTTGGGGGACAACAACATTAGTAGTGAAGTTAAAAGACAGAGAGCCATCACCCTCCGTGAACAGTCAGAGAGAAAACTGGATAACCAATTACACACAAAAAAAAAGTTGGCAAACCATAAGATGGAAGTTTGTTTAAAATATCCTTATGCCAAACACAATCGAAAGCCTTTGAGATGTCAAGAGCAACTGCTTGTGTTTCACCGTACTTTTCCATTGAATTTGTCCATAAATTGGTAGCATAAGCCAGAGTATCACCTGTGGATCGACACTGACGGAATCCACACTGGTGATCATTGATCAGACGGAAGGTTTCTAGATAGTTTGAGTTGATGGTTAAGTGATTTCTCCATTACTTTAGAAAGAGTAGAAGTAATTGGATGGGAGGATTTTGTCACCCTTTTTAGGAACTGGCTGGATATGAGCAAATTTCCAAGCAGAAGGAAAAACACCTTTGGAATAAGAAAGTGAATAAAGGTGGTAGTAGTAGTGGCATGTGATGCAAGAAAGCAAGTGTATAAGCTTATGCAGCATCAGCCAAAAAAAAAAAAAAAAAAAATCACACCATTCCCTCCAAATGCCAGTCCAGTTTCTCCTTAAATTTATTTAACCTATCAACTTCCACAACGACAGATAGAAGTTTGTTCCAGCAATTAACCACCCGCTGGCTAAAGGCAAATTTCCGCACATCTATTCTACATCTGTATTTTCTTAATTTGAATTTATGCCCCCCTTAGGTTCGTAATCTGAACAAGTTTAAGGATCCCATCAGAATTCAGCGTGCTCAACCCATTCAAGACCTTATACACCTCAATCAGATCACTGCGCAGGTGCCTAGTCTCCAGCCACTGCATTTTGCAGAACTTAAGCCTCTCTTGGTAAGAGGATCCCTTCATTCCCCTCACCAATCTTGTTGCCCTTCTGTACATGCTCAAGCAAATCTACATCCTTCCTAAAATGAGGCCTCCAGACCTGTATGCAGTACTCAAGGCTTGGCCTGACCATTGTCTTATAAAGAGAGGCTAGTAAAATTCCTATTTATCATCGACAAAACCCCATGACTTGCCCTGGCAGCCTGTCTGCATTGCTCAGAAAACTTCATATCTGACTGCACAATTACTCCCAGGTCTTTTTCATTTTCTACCACCTTAAGTGTAGTACGACACAGTTGGTACGTTTCTCTGGGGTTACTTCTATCCATATGCAGTACTTTGCATTTGTCAAGGTTAAACTTCAGTTGCCACTTCTTAGCCCATCTGCCCAAATTATCTAGATCCTGTTGCAGTAGCACACTGCCATTACTGTCATTAACAACCCTGCCAACCTTTGTATCATCTGCAAACTTCAACACTAAGCCTGATATACCTTCATCAATATCATTGATAAATATTCAAAACAACAGAGGACCCAACACCGAACCCTGTGGGACTCCACTAATAACATTAGTCCACGAAGAGCAGCACCCATTAATTACCACCCTCTGTCTTCTCCCACTCAACCATCCTTTTATCCATTGTAGCAACTTACCCTTAATACCATTCTGCTCCAATTTGCACAATAATCTTCCATGTGCAACGGTGTCAAAAGCTTTCCTGAAATCCAAATATATGATATCAAAATTATTTTTTGCATCCAGTTCCTTTGTAACCACATCATAATATCCTATCAAATTTGTCAGAAAAGACTTTCCCTTAACAATCCCATGCTGTCTGAATTATTGCTGCAGTCTTGTCTAGATACATCTGCAATGCATCTTTAACCAGTGACTCCATTATTTTACCCGGAACAGAAGTTAAACTAACTGGTCTGTAATTACTCGTGTCATCCTTCGATTTCCCCTTTGTGAATTGGGGATACATTTGCACATCTCCAGTCTGTGGGGACCTCCTCTGAATCCAAGGATGCTCTCATAAATATGGCTAAGGGTTTGCTTAGTTGCTTTGCCACTTCCTTTAATATAACTGGATAGATCCCATCCACCCCAGGTGCCTTTCTTATGTTTAACTTGAACAATTTCTCCTCCACTTCGCTCTCAGTTATTACAAAATCATTAAGCACCCTGCTACAATTTGATAACCTTCTGCCATTTTCAAACCTTAATAAATCCTTGTGTGAATGTAGATGCAAAATACTCATTCAGTTTGTTTGTTATCTGAGCAGGATCATCAACAGTGGAACCATCAATACCAAGTGGACCAATCAGATTCATCCCCTTCCTTTTAGAGTTTATGTAAGTAAAGAAATCCTTGCTGTTTTTCTTAGCATCTTTTGACAGAGATTTCTCGTAATCTGCCTTCGCCTGCCTAACCTCCTTTGTGACCTGATTACAGACTAGCTTATATCCGCCATAGGCTTCTGAGTCGCTTGATAATTTATATGCATTTTTCATTTTTCTTCTCTGTTACGAGTCTCAATAGTTCATTTGATAACCATTTAGGCCTAAACCTTGAACAATATTTCTTAATAGGTATGAAACTTTTAGTAGCATCCACGATCAATTCCTTGAATGCTTCCCACTTAGAATTTACTGTTGGTAACATCGTCAGTTGATCCCACAGTACAGAATTTAAAAACTGTCTGAGACCACTGTACTCACCTTTACGGAAGCAAAAAGGTGGCATAGAAAAGGAGTAAATTCAGGAGCGCAGGTTTTGAGAACAAGTGGAGAAATACCATCAGGACCTGGAGTTCCATCATGTCATAATCTTCATTATATATTGAGATTGGCATCACAAATTTGTAACCAAATTTTGAACAATTATTTAAAAATATCCAGTCTCACTCATCTCATTAAATGTTAAGTTTTGTCCAGTAAATGTTATTGTGTATTGTACTTAATAAAATTTTCCAATATTTCAGTTTTAGGTTTATCATTATTAATTTATTCACCTTAATATTGAAAAGCAGTGATCTTTATCATGTTGTAAATTTTCTAAAAATGGGCATTTAAAAGCAAAAGTAAAGCTTTTTGTTTTTTTTTTTTAAACAAAAGTAAAGTATTTAAAAAGAAAAAGAAAAGTAAGTCATTATTTTTATATTTTTAATAAAATATAAAAAACGAATTACTGATATAGATTTGTTTGCACATAAGTGCTGGGAATTTGCAATTTTTTATATATAGCTTGAAAAGAAAAAAACGGTAACATGAAAATAGAAACTTCCTTTTACGAGTAACAAGATATAGAAAATGTGACAATTTTTTTCTCGAATCACTCTGTGCGGCCTGCGAAACAAATCTAACTTTGAATACGGCCCCCATATGAAAAAAGGTTGGACACCACTGGTCTAACTCATTAAAACCAAGATCCTTTCCATTGTGTGTTATTTCTTTAACAGTGGCATCAATTTCTTTTGGAAAGCCTTTAAATTCATTTGCACAGTGAGGAAGAAAATGCTTCCACATGGTTCTCATTTTTCTTGATGCAAGTTCAAGTCATGCCTGGTGAATGTTTTCAATGTCACCTTTGATGCTATACTTTTTCCAGAATTCTGTCAGTGAAATTGCTAATGCATAATAGTTAAATAAGGAAGAATATAAAAGAATAAAACTAGGGTTAGTGTATACTTAATTGTAACATTTGTTTTGTGTTCTTTTTCTCACACACTTGCACTCTCATTCATTCTTCTGGCTTTCATTTCATTTGTTCGGCTCTTGCTTTCTGCACTGCACTCTCTGGACACCTTGACTTACTGTTATTCTTCAGTTGTGGTGCAGGCCTAGCTGCAAGTTTTTTGCAGGCCAGGGGAGAATGCAGTGATAGTTTGTGTTGTTAGTAAATGTCTGTTAATATATATCAAGTAATGTAAGTTATTAACTTTGTATTCCTTTGGCCAACTACATTTGTCTTGCACTCATTTCCATTCACCATAACACCCATTCACTCTCTTTTTCCCTCATGCTGGGTCACTTTCTTTCACCAAAACTGACATTTATTCCCTTTACCATAATTCCTAATTCACTCAGTGCTCAGCCTATTCATTCTGTCTTTCATTCTACATTGGATCCCCTTGCTACTAGCTTACTGATATTTTTCAGCTAATCTGCTTCCCTTGCTGCCTGTACATCTCCCTCCCCTACATGGTTACTTATTTGGTGTGCCCCAGGTTCTTACACATGGCAGGGTAGTCCTGGGAGGGGTACCTAGGTCAATCTGGTTTTGTCATGTGAGGGCACAGAATACTGCTATCCTGACAGTTAAGTCATCATCTGGGCATGGTGGGAAATGGGGGCAATTTTAACTATCGATTATTATTTAATTGCTGGGGGGGCTGAATTGCCATTCTTTGGATAGTTCTGCACATTTTTGAAGCAGTTCTGCACATTCTGTGTGAAGGATGTAAAGGCTTTATAATTTTCCTCTTCTGTGATGAACAGATGTTCTTCCATGGGAAGGGGTCAATCTGTCTATTAGCTGTGTTCTGGAGATGTCATAGATTATACATTCATATAGAATGTGTGCTGAAAGCGCATCTAGAGAATATTGAAAGAATAACTTCATAGAATATATTGCTTATTTTTGGCCTGGTTATTAATCCAATATGACTGAATATTTGAACCCCCCCCCCACATTACATATCTCATTCTCATTATCCCCACATATCTCATTCCATTAAATCTGCAGTTAACTCCTGTTTCATAGGTTTAAATTGCTTGTTATTATTATGTAAGTCCATCAGAGTTAGATGCAAAGATATAGATTTTCACTCATTGCACTAAATTTCATAACAGTATATTGAGCACTTTCTTGGCACTGAAATTTTTATTTTTTAATTTTAATAATTTTCAATACCTGCAGCATACTAAAATGCTTTACAACTTTTATCCCATTTTCTGGGCCTTGAGCCCAAAACGTCATGTTTCACAGATCCACTTAAAAAAAATTAGATATACTATATCAGAAATTTAAGATAACATCAATTATGATTGGATGGCAGCTGAAAGTAATTGTCCGGTTCTTGATGTGCTTTTATCAGGCTGAGAAATTAGGTAAATTATCAATGAAGAATATACTGTGTTTGCACCTAATTTTTCCTTATAAGAAAACTGGAAAATTGATTACACAATGTTGATATCCATTTCTGCAACCTTTATTCTTTTTATGCTGACATATGGATAGATGTGGTTTGCAGTTGGAACATATCTAACTTTATCATGTACTGTGACATCTTTTTGTAATTAATTCCTATTAATTACCTTCCTCTTGTAACTGTTAACAGAGCATTTCATGTATATTTTGGTAGTAAGTTGATTTTATATATTGCAATGAGAAATAAAGGGCCTCCTTAATGTACATAAGTTGGATATCACTGACTTAAAAAAACTTATTGGCTTTGAACTGATTTGTTAGTTTTGATACTGTTTTGATTGTTCAGGCTTTGTTTCATTTCTAATAATACTGTAGCATGATTATGTTCAGATTTTACTTCTTTTGCTATTGATATGAATTTATTTTCTGTTTACATATAATATTTATAGGAAATTTGTCTTCTGTTCTTGCTTCAAATAGCCATTTGCTTTTTATGTACATTGTGTATTGATACCAAATATAAAGAATCCAAAGATAACTTCTTTGTGTAACCCATTTTGTCCCTGTAAATAATAAATAGTTACTAGCTCTAAGAAAGATACTGTGCAGTCATTGTTGTGAGTAAGCATTACATTACAACGACTGTTGTAATGTAAGCATATTCTGTAATTTCTTAGTAAACTACATAATTTAAATGTAGATAAATGTGCATACTTTAAATAGATAGTGCAGTTTAAATTATTTAGACTGTACCATCATTCATTATTAACTTTATTTAATAGTAGAAACTTGTTGAAACATTAAGCTGAATATATTTAATATTGCATACTAAGTTTAGACATTTTGTTTTTTATCACAAGGTCCAGTGTTTCATTATTTGTTGCTAAATTATGTGAGATTCAGCATTTTTGAGATTTTTTTCCTTTTTGCTGTTTACTGTTCCATAGGTAATTTTACTCTTTATCTCTCCTTTCAGATCTTTGGCAAAATGCTAAGCCTCAACGAAAAAAGAAGAAAGTACGCCGGGAACAGTGACTCCTTATCAGCTACATAGGAGCATAAAATGTTCACAAATTGTGGATCTCCCCTTTCCCCCGAGGTCTTTGTCTCATCTGAAGCACCCATCCTCCATCCTGCCAGCTTCCAGAGGTTTCTGTAACGGTCTGCTTCTGCCAGAGTAAATACAGCACAAAAAAGCTGTATGGAGGTCACTGGTAGGACAGAAACAAGTCCACACCTCCTAAGTGATGGGGCTGTCAGTGTCGGAGGAATGTAGATATTTCTTGGGGCTTTGGGTTTTGTGGAGTTGCTTGGATTGTTTAAGTTGTTCCTTCATTCTTTATATATTTTTCAATATGGTATTGGGTATTATTATGAGACTGTCCAACAGTAAGAGTAGAAATCCAAATACTTAAACTTTATTCATATTATTAATTTCAGATTTATTTCTTTTTCAAAAATCATATTTCAATGTTAACTTCATTTTACAGTATTGTCAGATATTTAGAACCTCTATTTTCCTACAGAGTATACTATGCCACATGACTGGACCTGCCATTAAAGCTCTAGATTTCTGCAAGTTTCACATATGATCACTTTTTGTCATGCCATATAAATATGATAAATTGAGTTATTAACTGTCAGGCAGATATGAGACACAGATACGGTGATTTTGAAGAAATAATAATTTACTATTGTAAATTATTTTCTCTTCAAAACACGTTATTATGCAAATGAAATTTTGATGTCCAGCTGCAGATGTGCTGTAAAGATTCATTAATTATCAATGAGTTTCCCAGTAGGACTTTTTTTTTTACTTAAAAATGTGCAGGTATTTATTTACATAGACAGTATTGAGTGAGTGAGATTTTTGTGCTTAAATTGATGACTGTTGCTTAAAGATAATGTCACATTGCTTTAATTTGAATGGTAAAACATTTTACCCACATGATTATAGTAAGAATATAAAGCATACGAGCATACATATATATTTGTGCCTTTCTTTGAAATGCAATACCCTGATTGTATATAAAGTATTTTGAATAACTTAGTGATCAGAACAGTTAAGGTGCATTTGTCTGATTAGTCCCATTGTTTTATGACAGTTTTCACTGTTTTGGTTTCACAAAGAATGCCATTTAACTTTAACTTCCTTTGTAACTTTTCTTGTTTTGGCATTTACCAAGTTTTGGTTTCTTACATTTTCAGATTCTAATGACAGCATTAAAAGATAATGAATTACTTCCACTTTCTTGTTTTCTAATTTAAAAAAATTTGTGTTCAACATGTTTTCACGTGAATATAATTTAGCAACAGGAAAATAACATACTTGCTAACTATAAGTTTATTGTGCATTTTTTTTTTAAGATATAAGTTGGTAAATGTGTAATTATGAAGTTAGTAATGTCTCGCCATATTAGTAGTGAACAGAAGTGATATACCTCCATATTACCATTGTAAAATTGAAACAAATTCTCATTGCTAAATCACCACATCAGGATTGTGCTAACTGACGTATTCTGACTATTTAAAAATCTTTATATATATAGATATATAAGGATTAAGGAAATTTAAGTATGTAGTAATTTTGTAATATCCCACTCCCTCCACTCATCTAGAACCATTTAGACTATTTACAGTAATACAGATTTTAAGTAATAATGTGTTACTCCATATTAAAAATAAAATTCTGTTTTACTTAATCACTTTATATAGCCAGTTATTGGATACCATACTGTTAGAAGAATTCTAACGTTGTTTATAGTGATGGGAATGTGTTAGTTTCCAATATGTCTGTTTACTAATATTGAGAAGAAACTCTTTTCTTGGTCTGTAAAATTTCCAATTTCATGTTTGCTTGAGTTAAATTAATATTATGATGTATACATTCATGACAAGCACTAGTTATGTTTGACATGCAGTTTGGAAAAAAATTTTTAACAAACATTATTTCTAAATGTTTGCAAAAAATCCAGTACTTAGAAATTTTCAGCATAAATTACTCTAATTCATATTATGCTTAGTGTGATTATATTTGATTACATATAATACCATTGTACTAGTCAAATTAACTATTCAGATTACACAGTTGGTTAATTTGACTAGTACAGTGGGTTGCATAGTGTTATGAGTATTGAACATAGGCTGAAAATTTCCCACACATACATTTCATACACCTCTTTAATTCATTCATTTAATAAAACTATTCATATGGTAAATGCAGGTATTAAGCTCTAAAACTGAATACCATTTGAATACTGACAACCTTGAACTTGGAGGTTGCTAGCTTCTGGATAATAGATTATAATCCAACCAAGCCTAATAGAAAAACATAAGATAAAAATATATATATAAAATAATGTAGTTTTATTTGCAAACTAATTAGTTTTTTTTTTAAGCATTCCTTCTAAGTCAAGTAGCTAAAAAAAAAAAGAAAAAAACAATCAGGGATACAGTAATAAGATAGCAAAATTATACACTACAGATGAAATATGAATACAGCCTTATTTCATCATAGCTCTGATCCACAACAGAGTTATGCAATAATGGCAAACTTCCTGACTGTATGGCTACTGACGTCTGAAAGTCAGTGGCCCACACAATGATCAATAATTTCAGTCCAACTTATCCATTGTATGTTAAGTTCATGCACTGAATTCAGTGCATGAAGCATACATTGAAATCTCTTCTGTCTCTGTCCACAGCATTTCTTAGTTCCAACTTCCAGACCACTGTCAGTTGCTGTATGCTGTGCTACAGTATATAGCAACTAACAGTTTTAGTACTTAAGACTAAGTTCAATTGTGTATAAATTTTCATATATTCATTTTAATATTTTTGCTTATTTTTTGCAACTTGTATTTTCACTATCTTTCCCTATTTCTGTACTGGCCTTTTCAAAATGTTTAATGTCTAGAAAACATTTTCTGGAAGGGGTTGTTTGAAGGAGCCTTCTGATGCTGTGGAAAACTTTGTAGTGCTGCCTAAGCAGCACATTTGTTGATTTCAATCAAACTCATAATATGATTAGCTGGTCTGTTGATTATAAAACTCTACGAGTCTGCCTAATGTGTGGTTGCTTTTAATGACAGTGCTATCATTCAAGCCGTTGTATTTGTCAGCTTCATCTTGCATGCATTTCTTGATTGCAGGCTTTGTTTCAAAATTTCAATATAGAAATAAAAGTTAATTACATAAGTCTAATTTTTGTCTTATACAGTAATTCCTTTGATAAAAATGCAAAATTCACATCATTATTCATAGTTCACATTACTTGTAGAAACATTAAACAAGACTGACAATTCTGTACTGTACTTTTCACACAGAAAGCATACTAGAAAACCTATTATATTGTTTTAAATATACTCATAAGAGAATCAACAGAATAGTACTAGTAATAATGAAAAAAAAAAAAAAAAATTGAAATTAGGGACTGAAATCAAATGCAACAAATATATATATTTTTTTATTGAAGACTACTTTGCTATCGGACACAAGAATTGATTAGAATTTATTTTACTTACATAGTCATAGTATTTTATAAACCAACAACAGAAAACTTAAAATATCTGTTAGAATCATATCAGTGTGAATTTTAGTATTCTTCCAGTATGGTACTAATTTTTGATCTCCATTTTTTATTCATTTGGAGAAATATAGTTGTAAAAAAATTCTTTAAAGTTCCATGTTTGTGTAGAAAATAGGCTATGCATTCACTTCTGTGTTAATTTTCCCTATAGGTTTGGTCTCTGCTTTAATTTCTTTCACTCTGCATTTCCATGCATTGGAAATGAGATTGTCATGGATAATTAGACTGTTGTTAACAAAGATATTGTTCTTATCATCCAGTATGGTGCGAGAATAAAGATTAAATTATAAAGTGCATCACAACTGTTTCTTGCATTTTATTGCAAAAACCAAATGATGTTTCAAGTAAACCATGTGTGGCTCTTGGATTTTTCTTTTTTAATGTACCTGCTACAGGATTAAGATAGCTATTATGTAGTGTGATGAAATTAAGTTGTGTATACCAGACATACTTGTGTTCAGTGTGATGAGATTTATACCGATGGAAACATTTGAGTTTTTGAAAATACAAATTGGGTTGGAGGGCACAAGACAATGATGTAAGGATTATGGTCCTTAATTTCTGGTCACTGTTGATAAGGCAAAAGTGTACAAATGATCAAAGTGACCACTACCTACCTCAAGCACCCATACTCTAAATGTATGTGGTGTCAGTCCATAACTTTTCTGGCATGGCTCTTCTTGTATGAAGAGCATCATGTTCCGGGACCTATACCAATCCCTTGACACCATGTTGAAGGGATCAGTATACGTCCCAGAACATGATCCCCTTCATACAGGTAAGTGTCACTGAGTAACAGTGTTTTTTAATTGCAATTATATCTTAATGGAATTAACCTGCAAAGCTAACAACTCGTTTAGCATCATGATTAGTGAAAGGTTGGATACTTTTCTTCAGGTCATGCAAAGTTACCATATGTTTGCAGTACACTTATCCCCTACACAATAGTGTATCTGATAAATTGTATAGAGGGCAGAGCTAATATCCTCTCCTAACCCAGCCCTTCTATATTTTACACAAGGAAGGTGAAACTTTCTTATTGTGCAATTGTATGGTGTGTTTTGGATACTTATACACATTGAAAATTTCTTGAAGTGACCTAGAATACAGTAATTGGGTGGGATGCCATTAAAGTTAGTGATATGTCAGACTGATTTCCCATAACTTAACTAATGGTTTTAAGAGTGGGCTTGGTAAAGATTCAGATATCAAATTCGCAGAATCCAAATGACAGCACACACACTTTCCCAGAACTCTTTAACTTAGGTGCTTATGAGCTACCTGCTACTGTTTCCTTTTCTTGAAATTAAGGATTCTTTATTGAGAATTTAAAAAATGATACAATATTCTGTGCAAGTCATGTTGTCTGATTATTTACTTCTATCTGAGAGTAGAATTATTATGCAAAGGTTACAACAATTTTCTATTTCCTTAATGTAGTCCTTGTATACAGCAGATCTCTAAGATTAAATCTTTAGTCTTATTTGCATTGTCTACAATAAATTGCCTGATTTGCTGCCTGGCAGCAGCTAATTTCACATGGTGTGTTATTGATCAGATAGCATCAGCAACACTTCATTCATTCACGTTTCTCCACAGAAGTATACTGTACCTGTCTGGAAATTAGATCTTAGGGGCAGCTGTAGATTTGATGATATTCTTTCAAAGATTGTTGCGGTAGACTGATATAGCTGTATTATCATATGTTCAACCTTATACCACTATGATATAATAGCAGTATAAGGTCCAACACAAGTACATCAGCAAACAAGCTGGTGTGCTGTAAGCATACTCTGAATATCTGAATGTTTTATAAATGGTTTCATTGTTGCTGGAGTAGGTGTTTAATTTCCCAGGCTTCTCATTTCATCTTTTCTTGATGGCATTACCCTGTGTGCTTTCAGACACTTAAAATATGTTCCATTGGATACAAATTTCTATCTTAATTTTACTGCATTAATTTCTATATTTTGGAGAATTGAATTTTTTAAGTGTCAAGTAACTTTTTATATGTAATGAGAGAGTAATATAATATAATAAATTACACTTCAAATAATAAATGAATTTCAACTAATAGCTTAAAATACACAATTTATTGTGCTGGCTGCTGCTGAAAGAAAACATTATTCTTAAATCAACATTTTGTTACAGCCAGATTGTAAAACCCTTCCACTTGTATATTTTAAATATGTTTAAATTGCTGCACTAATTTCTAGTAATCTAGGTAGAAATGAATGCAAATGTTATAATCCTTTATTAAATTCCAAATTACAGTATTGAAATTCCAAATAAGATTTTAAATTACAGTTAAATATGAATAGTGACATTTGTAAATGTGAAACAGTAAAACAATTGAAATTCCAAGAATTATGTTTCCATTATCATTTGAAAAATTGCCAAACTTATCAGAACTGTTATCACTGTCATTGTTTAAATTGACAGTAATTCATTCTGTTGAGTTGTCTCATATTCTCCACCTTTTAAGAAGTCTTGTTTCTGTGCATGGCAAACATTTTTTGTTTTTTTTTCAGTCATCAGCAGTAATATGTTTCAGACCATTCTGTAATGAAATCTGCAAATCTTATTTTGCGAGTATGGTTTTTCTGCAGCATCTCTTCACTTGAGCCTATATCAATTCTACTAGGTTGTACTGAGAGTAGTATGGGGAAGCCTTCCCACCTCATGCCCAATACGTTTTTGTAATTTCATCAAGTTCATTTACTCTGTGTTGTCCGACCACAGTGAGCAATTCAGTGATGCTATGTATAGGGCCATGTGTGATATTTTTACTGCACAATTTCTGATTTTTCTAGAATTAGTCGTCAGAATTTTTTCTTTCATGGTGGATAACTTGCATTATCCATAACAATAACACAGCATTCTTCTAACACTCTCAGAAGTTCCACAAACCATTCCTTAAAGACAGGACTATTCATTTCACTGTGCTAATCACCAGCACACTTTTCTTGGAACATTAACTTTGTACTTTCAATAAATCAGTGCTGTACTGAATCTGCATATCAGATAATCAAATCGATCCCTTTCCAATCAGAACTTTAAGGCTACCAGTGAATGTTGAATTATGCAATAACTATTTTCTTGAATGATTTTTATTCATTCATATAAATAATCAACTGAAGATATTTTCTTTTTCTAATGGAATACATTTGTCTCAAAAACTTAACACTTGTGGCAAATGTATAATGCCTTTCCATTTAAAAAAAAAAAAAAAAAAAAAACCTTGCTTGGCACCATAATACCTTCCATATTTAAACCAGAGTTTTCTTTTCAGAATAGTTCCAGTTGAGTGATAACTTCCAGTAAAATCAGCTTGTGGCATGTGGGATATAAACCATAATCATAAAATTGCTGGACTGTGACAAGTCACTTTCTGAAAATTTTCCCATTCTGTAATAAAATATCACTTGTGTGATATTTTTTCCTTTGAGACTGGAAAGATAGTCCAGTGTTATTTCGATGCTCCTCTGCTTCTTTTGCATTTGTTTCAGCAGAAATCCTTTGAACTGTGAGTTCTGATATAATAGTAGCAGTAGAGGCATGTGATGTAAGAAAGCAAGCCTATGAGATTATGTAACATCAGCCAAAAAAAAAAAGTAATTTCCATCTATTCCCTCAGTTTGTCCAGTTCCTCCTTGAATTTATTTAATCTATAAACTTCAATGACGACAGATGGAATTTTGTTCCAGCAATCAACTACCCGCTTGCTAAAGACAAATTTCTGCACATCTATTCTGCAACTGTCTTTCCTCAGTTTGAATTTATGGCCCCCTCTGCTTTGTAATCTGAGCAAGCAGAAGAATACTATCAGAATTCAGCATGCTCAACCCATTCAAGGCCTTATACACCTCAATCAGATCACCTTGCAGGTGCCTAGTCTCCAGACTCTGCAATTTGCAGAAATTAAGCCTTTCTTGGTAAGAGGACCCCTTCATTCCCCTCACCAGTCTTGTTGCCCTTCTCTGTACTCTCTCAAGCAACTCTACATCCTTCCTAAAATGAGGCTTCCAGACCTGTACTCAGTACTCAAGGTGTGGCCTGACCATTGCCTTATACAAGGGGATAATCATCTCCTTATCACTGCTAGCAGAATTCCTGTATATCATTGACAAGACCCCATGACTTACTCTGGCAGCCTCTCTGCGCTGCTCAGAAAACTTCATATCTGACTGCACAATTACCCTCAGATCTTTTTCATTCTCTATCACCCTGAGTGTAGTACCATACAGTTGGTACATTTCTTTGGGGTTACTTTTACCCATATGCAGTACTTTGCATTTGTCAATGTTAAACTTCAGTTGCCACTTCTCAGCCCATCTGCCCAAATTTTCTAGATCCTATTGCAGTAGCATACTGTCTTTACTGTCATTAACAACCCTGAATTTATCAATGATATTGATGATATACTTTCATCAATATCATTGATAAATAAACAAAACAACACCAAACCTTGGGCGACTCCACTAATAACATTAGTCCGTGAAGAGCAACGTCCATTGAGTGTCTTCTCCCACTCAACCACCCTTTTATCCATTGTAGCAACTTGCATTTAATACCATACTGCTCCAATATACCACACAACATAAAAGGCAGCTTCAGCTGCTGCCTTTTGTGTTGACATAAAAGCTCTCCTAATGTCATAATTTCAAGTCCTTTCAAAAATTTATATACATTATATATAATTTCTTTTGATTGACCCTCTTTTGGTTTTTTTGCACTATTTATGTCAAGATGATGGTTGGAGAACTACATAGTGTGTGGAGTGTTGATGCTAGTGATAAACCTTGAACTGCCTGTAAAAATTCTGTCTATTGTAATATCATCTTAAGATTAATAGAATATATTTAAGAATTTTGGAATTGCTTATCTTTTTAAATTTAATTCAAATACCAAAAGTTATATTTATTGACAAAGTTAATCATGAAATGAATAATAAATTCTGCCTCCTCCCCTTCCATCTGCAATAATATTTTGCTTACAAAGCTATGCAGTTTACAAGTTCATAATTTCAAATAAATTGTGTGGCTTTATTTAATTTTTAGTTTATTTTCATTATTTCGTAATAGAATGGGATTATATATAACGCTATTTTTGTAGTCATTTTTTCTCAGATGTTCTGATATTTTGTGTGGGTGTATGGTATAACTTTAGGATCAGAATTTTGTCTTTTAATTTAAGAGGACCCTGTTCGACTATGCCAGTCACCTTCAAATGGTAGTCTATAGATCAGTGCCAGTTGTGGCATAATTTTGAGCAGCCTGGTCATATATATTTAAACATATGGTAATGTGTTTAAAATGTTAGCACTTCAGTATTAAGCAGTCCAATTTTATTTTGATTGTTTGCAAACCTGATTAAGTAAAATTTTGGAGATGACTGGCTATACACAGTATTTTCTAAATATCTATTTTCAAACTTTCTAGTTCCTTCCTTGCTTTGAGTTTTATACTTGTATTTTTGAGTTTGTTTCTCACCATCTTATATAGGGTTTTATCAATATTATTTTCCTTTTCACTTTTATTTGTAGAACCTTTTTGATGGATTTCTTCATTTCTGTTGTAGACATGATTTTTCCCATCTTAATAAAGGCTTTCTTAAGAAGTTCAGCATAAGTTGCATATAACTTTTGAGAAATGCTCAGTTTTCTGTATTCAGAAGGATAAAATTCATTGTGTTAATATCAGTATACTTTCGCTGTTAAGGCATAAGATGTTTTGTGGCAACAATAGTCCCTTTTTAGGAAACATAAGCTACTATGTGCTTATTTGTTGGAAGAACTCTCTTACATGGTGTAATTGTTTAAAACTTTTATGCCACAGACCAAACAAACTGTTATGCCACAGTATGTTGGTCTGGACCAGTATGTTCTTTAAATTTTTACTGTCATATTTATCTGTAACTTCTTATTCTAAGGTACCCATCTGTTTGTCTCTGGAATTTTGCCTCTGGAAGCAGTTCCACAGCAGCTATTTTATTTAGATGATAAAGCCATTTAATCTTCCAATGTACATTCTGGATCATATTTGTATTCACATGGTAAAAGTGGTTTATAAAGTTAAAAACCCTTCCCCCCCACATTTACCATATGAATGATATAAGAAAGTGCTTTAATAAGCTAAAAGAAACAGATTTCCTCACTTAAAATTTAAAGAATGTTATGTCCAGAATAGCATGTAGTAAACAGATTACTCATTGGTCAATTTTCTTGTTTGCCTTTATACCTTGAATTTCAGAATAAAAAGGTGCATCAGTTAAGTCTAAACATATAAGTTAAATTTCCTTGAACTTTGTGCTCTCTTGACTTAGCCAGACATCACATTTTAACAATGTGGTAAAATCTATTCAAATAATTCAGAATTATTTTAATAGATTAAAAAGTCAGAAAATTTTTCTAATGAGCATTCATGTAATTCAAAAAGGTATGAACAGGTATTTTTCACTATACAGTAATACCATTAAAGTGTGCACTGTTTATTTTTCTATCAGTTTTGGGATAGATATGTTGAGAAATTACCTTGTTTCCTGCAAAGTTAAGCAGTTTAAAAGTTTTGATGTAGACTTATTCAGGTAGTTAGCTAGAAAAATAGTGTGGTTTATTGGCTAAATGAGTTTTTAATTTATAAATTTATTTGAAAAAAAAATTAAGATACAGTATTGGAATAAATATTTGATAAGATAAATACTGAGATACTAGGAAATTATAGTTATGATTGTAAATTTGCCTTCTGCCACTTATCTGTAAGTGGAACACAGCTGCTCATACGACATCTGCTAAATGCTTTTTTTTCTTCTGTTATAAAATTTAATATTTTCTTTGAATTAATTCATTAGGATATCTATAAATTATTCCATCTATAGATAAAAAAAAAAATTCCAGAAAAATGAGTTCAGAAAATGAGTCTGATTTGAGAGCACCTATTTTATAGATGTGCTATCCTAATTCTTACATTTACCCTTAATTAGGAAACATTTGTTTTAGTGTCTATAAACATACATACTCACATGGCATCTGTCAGATGCTACATACAATTAACTTATCTATAATTAATCATGAAAAGATACATGAAAGGACACTACTGCACTCCTAAATTAAAAAAAAAAGCTTAAATTGAAATAGTGTATTGTGTGCACCACTTGAGCCATGGAAGGCTACATATATAAATTTAAATCAGAGGATAGTTCTTTATTAAAATATGGTTTTTAATAGCTAAAAAAAAAAAAGTTTGAGTGGAAATATTCAATAGAGAGAAGCTGCTATGGATATTTGATACAGTTATTATTTTTGTTATTTTCATACCTGTATTTGTTCTTTAACTTGATTTAGTAATGAGGAATTGTTTTAATTTTCTAGCTAATAATCATGCAGTGCTGGATTGTTTCATGCAGATTGACTAGCAACCTTTAACTTTTTCCATTGTTAATTGTAGTCGTGCTTTTTTTTTTTAAAAACACGGCAGCTTTAAGTTACTTGAAATGACTTTTTTGGACTTTTTCTGTAACAGAAAAAGTAATGAAAAGGAGAAAAATTCATAAGAATTGATCTATCTGATATATGAAAAAATTGATTTGGTGTATTTTGAAATTAAATAATTTTAGCACTTGTAATTTTGATTCTTCTGCACAATTGTGATTGTTTTTAAACAAGTTTAAATAGAAATAGCAAATCAGTCAATGCAAATAGTATTATACAATTATCAGCCATTTGCACTTCTTAAAAAAAAAAAAAAAAACTGTGGTTATCTTTTTCTGACAGTGTAAAATGGCACTTCCCAGATTTTGTGAAAATTTTTATAAAGTGAAAAAAATTCCAGTCTTAAACTTGTTATACATTTTACAATCTCAAGATAGTTTTCATCAAACAAGTGTTTTGTGCCATAAATAACTTTAGCCCCCAGAAAGTGACCTTATGAAGAGTGACTATTTTCAATAATCAGTCAACATAAGCAGTGGAATTATTAAAATAAATGACCCGTTGCTATAATTCAACATTCCTATACTGTATCTGAATAGCTCAACGTGTGAACTTTCACTCTTTTATTTTTAATATGAGCTTTTAAAAAATTAATTTTATAAAAGGTACATCTTAATTCAGCTGTTAATTGCACCAAAAATTCTTAATGTGACTATTACCATTGCTCAACTTTAGCATTTTAGAACGTAAAAAAAGAAAGTCAATGGTCACTTTGATCAGGAAATGAAGTTTTATAAAAAAAAAAAAAAAAAAATGGTTGTGTGCAGATAGCATAATTTCAAAAAGTATGCTGATTTATTAGATAAATAGGAATGATCAGAAGCTGTAGCATCAGTACTTTCTAAAAGCAAAATAGTGCCAATATCATAATTTCAAATGCATAACTTCCATGATAATTAAAGTTAAATGAACTTTTGTCTTTTAATCATTGTCAATTTTAACAGCTTTCAAACAATGTTCTTATAATGAAAAAAAAAAAAAATAAAAAGATATATATTTATGTGTATGTATATATTATAGGTGGGAACATTCTACTTTCCTTATATTTAAATATATATATATATTTGTACAGTGAAAAGGAAATGTTAAGAAACAGATTGAATATAAAACCTTTACTTTATTACAACAAAACTTAAGTTTTCTTGATATGGAAAGCTTGTATTTTTTCTAATATGAAAATGTGATTATGATGGTCTGTTTAGGATATTGAATCTGTTTGTGATCTGATTAGCTTTCTTTGGTGATGCTACATTGGCTGATAAGTTTGAGTGATATAACCAATTTTATATACAGAAGAATTTAAATCCTGATTTTCGCTTGCTATAAAGAAGTACTGTGTGAAATGTTGATGGTCAACAATCAAACTTGCAGTTCTGAAATGTAGAATTTAATATGTTCTAAGTTTTAAAAAATTCAAAGTTTGTTAATTATATAATTTATTTTGTATAGTTTTATGGTTTATTAATTGTATTATTCTACTATTGTGCACTGTTAGCAATTTTAAAATTAGGATAAATTTTGACATCGCTGTATCATTTGCTGCATGTCTGGCTGACTAAATTGTCTTATGCTAAATCGAAAGAGTATTTTCGTGTTTATTAGCTTAATAAAATTGTTTTATGAACATTGTTTCAGAGAGAGAGAATGTGAGTTGTTGATAAACTCACTCAGTATATTTAAAAACAGTAAAGAATACTGTTTATAAATACCTGTCTTCCTTGACTTCTAACTTTCCAGCCAATATTTTCAAGAAATGCAGTTTTTTAGGGTGTCTCAAGACCCATTATGTGCAAAAAAAGTTGCACATTTGTCTGGCAGGTTCAGACAATATATAATTCACTGTAAAAATTTCCCAATGTGCATTTTCAGCATTTTTGATCTCTACATCAAGTATACCAAAAGTCTTGTTTGTTGATGTGGATGGTTAAAACATTTTGATGTTACATTGTCATTTCTTTAATAAAAAAAAAAAAAAAGTGTCTTGCAAATGTAAGATGTTGAAAACACCTTACAGATGTGAGATTTATTGGAAATGTTATGGGACCAGTGTTGGATTAATAAAGATTGTTGAGGGTTTGTGACTTATTTTTTAGTTATTCATTTGAGTAATTTGTGTGTGTATTATTGTACATAATTCAAGAATAATAATTTAAATTCTCTCCAGTACTATTTCAGGCATTTTGTTTGTCTGGACAGCACAATGGTATTTCCTCTCTGAAACCCCCCCCCCACCACCACCTTGTTGGATAGAGTAGAAAAGCTGATTTTAGACAAGCCATTCCCAACCTAATGAGCACAGTGCTTCCTTAAGGTGAGGATCACAGCATCCTTATGTTGCATGGTCCGAAATCAACTTATGCAAAGTCTATCCATTTCAACTAACTGATGCTTGATCACACAAACTGACCTGTTTTAGGCAGTTAACAAACTAAAATTATATACAGTACTTCATTATTTTTTATTTGTTTATATAAAATTGTTAAATCAAAATTTGACCTTCGTGGCATTTGTACTGATATGTATTAATTATAGGTAATATTGTACTTTTTTAAAATTTCAAGAATGAAATTTTATCTGACAATGGCAACTGCCTTTAGCAGCTGCAGTAACGATATTTAGAGAAGATATGCTTGGATGTTTTATGGTTAATATGCAAGCACTAATATTTTTGCTGGAATTTCGCCAACAGAAGACATTAATGTTATCTCTTTTAAGTGGGAATTGCATGTGGAGAAAACCAGTAATAAAAGTTAAGTACATCATGGGAGTTGGTCCTAGAGACCTACGAAGGAGTTGGATATTCAATCTGGTTTCTGGAGAATAGGTTACTTTTTTTTTTTTTTATATTCTGCTAGTATGATTGTTAGTCCTAACTTAAATTTGCTTGACTTTGTGTTGGGGGCAGGTCAAGAAAATTTCAGAAGTTTGCAGTTGAGTATTAGTAATGGCCATATGGTGCAAGAAAGCCTAAGGCTTTCTTGCACCATTTGGCTGCACCAGCCAAAAAAAAAAATTTTATATAAAAAAAATAAAAAAATAATAAATGAAATAGACAACCAATGTATTTCTCTCCTCCCATAGGTAACTATCCAGCTGACCATTGAATTTCCCAAAACTGTAAGCCACTACATGGTCCATAGTTCCAGAATTATTTATAACCATTAAAATTTTGCCATTTATTTTTCTTGTGCCTCTCAGCACCTTAAACAACTCACACATTCGAAGTCTTTCCTCATATGGTTGCCCCTTTGGTGATCTCACCAGGCAAGATCAATGCCAGAGTAAGGCATAAGAATAGCAATAGGGGCTAGTAGCCCCTATTGCTATTCTTTAAGGGGTGCCAAAAACAGAAGAACAACGAGGCAAGAAATATATCCTTAGTAAGAGGGTGCCGAAAAACCTTTCTGGCTGGGACCCAGATATACCTTGGTCTGGCTCTGGGCGAGTTACTTGTCTTTGGACCCCTTCAAGAAGCTCAGTCTTTCTTTTGGTGCGGTCTCCATACTTGAACACAATATTCCAAGTGAGGTCTAACAATAGCTTTATATAATGGGATTATGATGTCCTTATCTCTAATAGAAAATATTCGATAAATCATCGATAGGACACCATGGACCTTCCTTGCAACCTGTCTACAATGCTCTGAGAACGTCATGTCTGACCATATCGTAACTCCCAAGTCCTTTTCTTACACTACCAGCTTTAGTTCAACTCCAAGTGTATAAGCTATTTTGGGGTTACTTCCCCAGGTGTACCTTGCACTTTGCTGGATTAAAGCTTAGCTACCACTTTTCTGACCTTTATGGTGATTATTAACTACTCTACCAATCTTTACATCATCTGCAAATTTAGACATCACACCCTCTATCCCTTCATCGATGTCATTTATGAAAATCAAAAACAGTGTTCCCAAGACTGATCTTTGGGGAACCCAACTTCTTACATTAACCCAATCTGAGGAATAACCAGTGCTTTTTTTTTTTAGGACGGTGTGGTGTACCGGCACCTTTATTAACAGTGACGTATGACATTTGGATGCAGTGCACTTCGAAATTTGTAATATTCCGTAAATTTTTTTCACATGTTTACCTACTATTCAAATAAGCTTAAAATTATTTAACTAAATTTGTATTTTCCATTGTCTATTGTTAAGATATTTTCTACATAAAACTATAACCATTTTTATAATTCTAAATTACTCAGTCGAACCTCTGTTTGACTCTGCTGTGCGCATTAAGAGAGCTAAAGGGATTACCATTCTAGTGGTACCTGGTAAAAATCCATCCGATCACCTGTCCCACATACGGAGAACTTGTGCTGGTCAACAGTGAGCAGATCAAGGGGTATTCCTAATGGGCTCTGGTCCACCTACTGCAGTGGTGTCCGAACTTTTCCTGTACAGGGGCCATTTTAGTTGACTCTCTGGGCGGGCTGTAGGCTGGACACCGCTGTGAATAAACTAAGTATCCTGTTCGAGAATTAGAAGAGTGATTTTCTTTTACCCCAAAAATAATCATCTGTTGTTTCGCAGAAGTGCATTATGGACATTTTTCTATAAATTTTCCCTATCTCTGTTTACATGGTCACGGTACCTGAATATCCGAATGACACTGACATTTTGGACAGTTTCAAAAAAAAAAAAAAATTTAAACTTAAAAACTAATGACAACATGGATAATGAGAAGGAAAAAGAGGACAACGAAGGTATAATTTAAGTCTAAACATGAATTGTTGCCATTTGGTGAAAACGAAGTTAGAAAATTGTCAATTAGGTTACAATTAAATGAAAGATGCAATTCGTGGATTTCGGGAATACTCAATTGAAAAGATGATTTCGGAAGAATCGAAGCGTTTGATGGACACTAAGTACAATACCAATTTCATCAAGTTAATGTGAACAAGGATTTTCACAAATGAATATGATTGCCAGCTCAACAAGAGCTTCGTTGATGATAAAAATAGTTTCTTCACTACTGTTTCTTAAAATTGTAGGCCCACTGCTGACCCGCTTTGATCCAGCAAAATGTCTATTTGTGGCTGCTTTGGAAATGTCATTTAGCAACTGACACACACAGAGGAAGAAAAGAAGGCATAGGGTGTCTGATGAGAACAATAAAAAATTGGAATATTCTACAAGAACTTTATTATGAAATTTTTAGTTATTTATTTTTACTTATTATTTTTAGGGTCCATAGTCTAACGAAAGACCCTTTTATAATGTCACTCTGTTGTCTGTCCATTTGTACATCATGTGGGCCAATGTAATGTCATATTCATTGTTGTTGATAAAAAATTTGAGAAATGGGGGGTAAAATGTGGGGGGGACAAAAATGTCTGTGTGACATTTATCTGCTTATATCTGTGTGACACCATCTCTGATACCCCGACAATATCTGCCTTTGATGCCTTGATCAGCATTTCAAATTTATTTACTATACTTCTAGCATTGGTGTACATGCAAGTATATATGCACCTGTTCTTATTCTTAGTTACCTTAACACAACCTATGTATTTATTTGTTTCATGATGACTCCCGGCAGCCCTTGAAATCCCCAGTACCTCCCTTTCAAGTTTGCTGCTCATTCCAATTGAAGCAGTGCATTAATCACAACCTATGTATTTATTTGTTTCATGATGACTCCCGGCAGCCCTTGAAATCCCCAGTACCTCCCTTTCAAGTTTGCTGCTCATTCCAATTGAAGCAGTGCATTAATCACCATCAGCTGTGCCTGTTGCTGCCGTTAATCATCCGTAATAATGCCGTTAATGCCCCCAAGCTACCAGTTTTCCGACCCATCTAATACTGCCTCCATAGTATCAGCAAATATTCTTGCATCCTTTCTATTTAAGTGTGCCTCATCCCTGCAGAAGCAGTCTCTCCTGTTACCAAGCACAGACGACGCTTAAAAAAAATTCTACCCCATGAGCCTTGCATAATCTCTCCAGGGCCGAGTTGATTGACAAGACTCATCAATTGCAAACAAAGGTTGACAGGGTTGTTAATGATAGTAAGACTCATCATTGCAAACAAAGGTTGACAGGGTTGTTAATGATAGTAAAAACAGTATGCTACTGCAACAGGATCTAGAAAAGTTAGGTAGATGGGCTGAGAAGTGGCAACTGAAGTTTAATATTGACAAATGCAATGTACTGCATATGGATAGCAGTATCCCAAGAGAAATGTACCATCTGTGTGGTACTACACTCAAGGAGGTGGAGAATGAAAAAGACCTGGTAGTAATTGTGCAGTCGGATATGAAGTTCTCTGAACAGTGCAGATGGGCTGCCAGAGCATGTCAGGAGTTTTGTAAATGATATATTTTGTCAAAGATGACCTCGCAGGTGCCTAGTCTTCAGCTGCTGGAGACTAGGCACCTGTGAGGTGATCTGATTGAGGTGTACAAAACTTTGAATGGTTTGAGCAGGCTTATTGTTGATGGGATACTTCCACCTGCTCAGATTAAGAACCTGAGGGGACATAGACTCAAATTGAGGAAAGACAGTTGTAGAATAGATGTGTGGAAGTTTGCCTTTAGCCAGCTGGCAGTTGATTGCTGGAACAGACTTCCATCTGTTGTTGTGGAAGTTGATAGCTTTAATAAATTAAAGGAACTAGACAAACATTTGGAATGACCGGATGTGTGAAATGGAAATGTTATTTATTTTATTTTTTGCATCATATGCTTGAACTAATGCAAATATTTGTTTTTTTTTTTTTTTCATTTGAGCTGTCAAATTGCAATACTGTGCACTGTGCATCTTTTTTTCGCGAAATGTTTGATGGGTATTTCGTTGCCAATTTAGTGGTTTTTCCCTCTAGTTTTAATGGAATTGCTTCAGGTTTAGTGTATTAAAATATGTAAAGCAGATAGCGGATTTTTTAGCGGAAAGAGTATAAATGTAAAAATTTTAAATATGTTTAACATTTTATATATTTTGGCAATGTAAATTCACATTTAAATTAGCAAATATTTATTTAACAATATAAATATTTCTTAATTGAAATGTTTTATTGATATACATCGTAAACATAGTAGGGATATCTTATTTCATAGTTATTTTTTTTATAAAGCAAAGAATCGGTTTTATGTTATTCAGGGATTTCCCTGAGGGGAACCTCAACAATTTCAGTACTGTACGTAGTTACCCTCGGAGTCAAACGACATGACCGTTGGGTTATAACTTTAAATTGTTCAATCAAATGGAAAAATGTAGATACGATACGTGTATATGAAAAGTGTTATAAAAATTGTTTTACCTGAAGAAGTACTTCGAAAAATAGGTACACAAGAAGCATATGATGAGCAGGTATTGAATTGAGATATTTATTTTATATTAAAAACAAAATAAATAATTGTTTATACAGCATATAATATTTGTTTTGTTTTTTTTAATCCCTACAAACAAACGAAGGCTAAATTCTATTAATGGGTGCCATAAAAAAATTTTGTGCTTAAAAAAGTTAGAAAAAATTTAATAAATAAAAAATTCGAGAAAATCAAAAATACAATTGCAACTTTCAAAATACAAAAAAAAAAAATTCCTTTAATTTATTTATTTCTAAAATAAGGTAATTGAATAATTTTTCTTTAGAAAAATTTCTTTTTAATTTAATAGAAACTCATAGATAACCTTCTAGTAGACTATCTTGTGTTCCAAATTGGTATTTTAATTTTCTTTTGGCTTGTAACCAAGTGTTTTCAATATTTTGAGTATGAGCACTTGAATCATCTGGAGAAACAAAATTATAGCGATGAATAACCTCATCATGGGTATAATTAATGTCTCGGTAGAGATCTTTATATGCAGGCCATCCATCACTGATGATTCTTGTACCTAGCAATGTTCTCTCCCTTATACACTGGTGTGCAAAACTTAAGGACCAACACTATTTCTAAAGGTTACAACTACAAAATCTTTACTTACGGTACTCTTTATTGATGAGAGTAGATTCAGTCTTAGCAGCGATTCTGGACGTCAGGTAATCTGGCGAGAGTTTGGCACACGGTATCGCCCTGCAAACATCACTGAAAGGGATAGATATGGCGGTCGAGGTGTTCTCGTCTGGAGTGGCGTTATCTTGGATGGACGTACACAACTCCAGATACTGGAAGGCGGTGCACGCTACTGTACTGAGGTAATCCATCCCCATGTGCGTCTGTTACGAGGTACCATTGGCCCCGAGTTCGTGTTTATGGATGATAATAACGCTACATCCCATCTCACTGCAGCTGAGATATGCTTTTGGAAAGTGAGGACATTGTTCGTATAGATCGGCCTGCCCGTTCTGCCGATATAAATCCCATCAAACACATATGGACGCTTTGGGAAGACGTTTAGCGGCACGTCCACACCCACCAGAAAATGTTTACTAGCTGAAGACGGCGCTGACAGAGGAATGGACGACGTTACCACAAGAACTTATCAACAACATTGTTCTAAGTATGGACAGGCGGTGCAAAGCCTGCACCGACATTTGGGGTGGCCATATCTCCTACTGAGGACCACCTCTTCCTTTTGTTCCATCTTGGGCAGTGATGAATCTATATTATGGCAGCCAGTGCTATGTTTCTATATTTGAATAAAGTCCCCCTGTACCATGTTGTTTCCTTCATTTCTGTACCTCAGGAGATTCCTTTGGTATGCTTTTCCCATATCCAGGACACTTGAGATTGTCACAGACATTCTCTCACATATGCCAGACAAGCAGTACTTGCTACCTGGGAGTCTAAAAAGCTGATGGAACTGATATTTGGGTGACACTCAAGTCAGGTGGACCCAATTTCGGCGAAGTCCGGACGGTCTGTGACAGCCAAATTCTCTGCTTGCACCTTCAGAATGGTGGGACTGTTAGTAATCCTGGGTATAACTTCCATGCACAAGTGCATGGTGGGTGACACACCCAGGTGTGAACCAATGTAAGCAGGGGTCGAGGTGTAGCGCCAAAACCACATGGAGCAATGCCACTCTATGTTACCAGACTAATAGGTGGAAGATAACCCTCATCAACCGGTACAATACCACCACTTTGCTTATTGAAGGCTTGAAATGGTGGAATCCATGTTTAGTCTCTAGAGCTAAGTTCCAGTCCACCCTTCCCTATCTCTTCCATCATGCAGTGTGATTGATGAATTCTGAGGTTATGATGAACATCGTGGCGAGATCCAATATTTCTTACATTTCGAGGGTACAGCTCTAAAACGGTGTTTGCAGGCCGGCCGCTAATTAGTACACCGGACCGAACCTATTAGTAACTCCGGATCAGCTAGTGTATAATCTTGCTACCTCTACTCTGCCAGATAATGATTTGAGGGAGTCCGAATAGTGTATATGCGGGGAGCATTGTCGAGGCCACGTTATGTCAAGGATCTGGTTATATTCTTACCATGTGTACGCCATATCCAAAAATTTCATTACTTCATACAGCATGTCCCACCCTTTTTATCACTATTGAATACACCATAAATTGTCAAACTAATAGAGCAAGCTTATCTGCAAAAAGATCTAAATCTCCCAAGCACTTTCTAATGTTAAGAAAAACAGCAAGGATTTCTTTACTTATATAAACTCCAAAAGGAAGGGAATGAATCTGATTGGTCCACTTGACATCGATGGTTCGACTGTTGATGATCCTGCTCAGATAGCAAACAAACTGAATGAGTATTTTGCATCTACATTCACACGTGAGGAATTATTAAGGTTTGAAAATGACAGAAGGTTATCAAATTGTAGCAGGATACTTAATGATTTTGTAATAACTGAGAGCAAAGTGGAAGAGAAATTGTTGAAGTTAAACGTAAGAAAAGCACCTGGGGTGGATGGGATCTATCCAGTTATATTAAAGGAGGCGGCAAAGCAACTAAGCAAACCCTTAGCCATAATTATGAGAGCTTCCTTGGACCCACGGGAGGTTCCCACGGACTGGAGATGTGCAAATGTATCCCCAATTCACAAAGGGGGATCGAAGGGTGACACGAGTAATTACAGACCAGTTAGTTTAACTTCTGTTCCTTGTAAAATAATGGAGTCACTGGTTAAAGATGCATTGCAGGATCATCTAGACAAGACTGCAGCAATAATTCAGACACAGCATGGGTTTGTTAAGGGAAAGTCTTATCTGACAAATTTGATAGGATATTATGATGTGGTTACAAAGGAACTGGATGAAAAAAATATTTTTGATATATATTTGGATTTCAGGAAAGCTTTTGACACTGTTGCGCATGGAAGACTATTGTACAAATTGGAGCAGAATGGTATTAAGGGTGAGTTGCTACAATGGATAAAAGGATGGTTAAGTGGGAGAAGACAGAGGGTGGTAATCAATGGGTGCTGCTCTTCTTGGACTAATGTTATTAGTGGGGTCCCACAGGATTCGGTGTTAGGTCCACTGTTGTTTTGTATATTTATCAATGATATTGATGAAGGTATATCAGGCTTAATATCGAAGTTTGCAGATGATACAAAAGTTGGCAGGGTTGTTAATGACAGTAATGGCAGTGTGCTACTGCAACAGGATCTAGATAATTTGGGCAGATGGGCTAAGAAGTGGCAACTGAAGTTTAACCTTGACAAATGCAAAGTACTGCATATGGGTAGAAGTAACCCCAGAGAAACGTACCAACTGTGTGGTACTACACTTAAGGTGGTAGAACATGAAAAAGACCTGGGAGTAATTGTGCAGGCAGATATGAAGTTTTCTGAGCAATGCAGACAGGCTGCCAGGGCAGGTCATGGGGTTTTGTCAATGATATATAGGAATTTTGCTATCAGGGAAAAGGAGGTGATTATCCCTCTGTATAAGGCAATGGTCAGGCCACGCCTTGAGTACTGCGTACAGGTCTGGAGGCCTCATTTTAGTAAGGATGTAGATTTACTTGAGCGTGTACAGAAGAAGGGCAACAAGATTGGTGAGGGGAATGAAGGGATCCTCTTATCAAGAGAGGCTTAAGTTCTGCAAATTGCAGTTGCGGGAGACTAGGCAGCTGCGCGGTGATCTGATTGTGTATAAGGCCTTGAATGGGTTCAGCACGCTGAATTCTGATGGGATCCTTCCACTTGTTCAGATTACGAACCTAAGGGGGCATAAATTCAAATTAAGAAAGGACAGATGTAGGGTAGATGTGCGGAAATTTGCCTTTAGCCAGCGGGTGGTTAATTGCTGGAACAAACTTCCATCTGTCGTTGTGGAAGTTGATAGGTTGAATAAATTTAAGGAGGAACCGGACAGGCATTTGGAGGGAATGGTGTGATTTTTTTTGGCTGATGCTGAATAAGCTCATACACTTGCTTTCTTGCATCACATGCCACTACTACTACTACTACCTTCATCAAAAAATTATGTCCACCATAATTGTTTAGATGGGGGTTGTAATTCTTACAACCCCCATCTAAACATATTAGTGTTACGTTTACTTTTTGTAAGTGGCATTTCAAGATTGTAAACTTCACAAAAAGCTCTATTTTGCAAAAAGTGATTTTTCGCCTACCAAGAAATCAAGTGATCAATATTGCCACTGCATAAATTCATAAACTCCTTTAAACGGTAGTTGTTATTTTTGACTGCTTCCTCCGAATAAACTGTATTTGATATGCAATCTGGAATTTTTTGTCTGGATATAATGTAGGGGTTTTAAAAAATTTTATGGCATCCATTAATAGGATTTAACCCAAATGAAAATTTAAAAAGTTGGCGGGTTAAGTGTTAAAAATAGCAGAATTTGAACATGCGGTTAGCTGGAAGTATTATTAAGGGCACAGAGTATCTTACTTCTGTGTGATTAAGAGTTGGCTACTCTACTGGGAGTTGCCAATTTTAAGGGAAGGTCGTCCTGGGGTATCGCAAGCAGTGTTGCCATTTCAGCAGTTTTCCCGCTAGATTTAGCATAATTGCTTCAGATTTAGCGGATTAAAATATGAAATAGCGGATTTTTTAGCGGGAAGAGTATAAATGTTTAGCATTTTATATATTTTGGCAATGTAACATTTAAATTAAGAAATATTTATTTAACAAATATTAAATTAATTGTTCAATTAATTATTTAATTAATAAAATATTTCATAATTGAAATGTTTTATTGATATACATCGTAAACTTAGTAGGGATATCATATTTCATAATTTTTTTTTTTGTTTTTTTTTTTATAAAGCGAAGAATCAGTTTTATATTATTCTGGAATTTCCCTGAGGAGAACTCCAACAATTTTACGTAGTTACGCCCGCTGTCAAGCTACCTGGCCGTTGGGTCATAGCTTTAATTGTTGAATCAAATCTAAAAATGTGGGAAAAATTCTAATGACGCCTTTTTTTGAAACCGCGAAGAAATGGCATTGAATATTTTTATTCGTCGTATTTGATTGGCTTCCAAGAAATGCGATCCGAATTACCGACATAACATTAAAAGTCATTTAAAAACTTTCAAACATATTAAGTCAGTAGAAGAACCATTTTCACCTAATAGATCAAGCAACCATTCTAAATTAAATTTTCCCACCAAGAATTTACAAATAGTGGAAGCTGAAGCAAAGTTAAGTTTGTTTGTTTGTGTTCACTCGTCAATACTGGCAATAGACCAACTTGGTGAATTATGTAAGAAAGCATTCCAAGATCAAACAGTCAAAACTTTAAAAATTCATCGAACAAAATGCAACGGCGTTATAAAATATATCCTACACCCCCACTTTCAGAAAGATTTATTATAGTCAGTGCTCAATGGCTTTTCAAATTATAGTTTGTTACTAGATGAATCAAACGATATTAGTGTAACAAAACTATTAGGTATTGCAATTGTGTATTATGATGAGCAATTCGATAAAAGAGTTTCTACATCCTTAGCTCTTGTAGAATTAGATCAATGTAACGCTGAAAATATTTCAAATTCAATTAAAATAATGCTGGAAAATTGTAAACTTCCTTTAATGAAAAATAGTTAGGTTTTTAGGTTACCTTTTTACGGGACTTCGGGAGTTATTTGCCGAAAATTGGTCGTTTACTGGGTCTCATTTTTTTTTTTTCGTTTTGAAAAAGAAATTAGTGTGTTATTTTGTATTTATGTGGGATAATAACTCGACTATCCAGTTGTCCCTATTAGACTTAGAAAAGCAAAATGGTACAGGGAAAGTAATAGTAGGAGTGGAAGAGGAAAAGAAACGGTGTAGAAGTGTAAGAACTATTCTTACATATATTTTTAGGAATTTGTAATTACCATTTTTTGATAAATATCTAAGTTAGAAACAGACAAGCACTCAGCAGATTTGCTTGTGCTGTGTACTTTTCAATAGTGAGAGATTAGCGTAGCAGCAGGAGGGACGCTGACCGGACTGTGACGCAATGGGTAGGCCAGTTTGACGCAGTTCGTGCGTACAGAAAAAAGGGCTCTAGCCAACTGACGGTAGCAGGGGACATAAGAACGCCCACACCCCTAGAATGGTTTTGGATTCCATCCAAAAGGAAGACCCAGATCAGAGAGCTCACCGTGTTCGAGCGGTAAACAAAATACAAACAGGCCGACACGGGAAGCACTCAATAATTTCACAGACGGCATCTCGTAAGGAAGCGTCACGGAAGAGGTAAATAGAAATGGTCACCCCAAGGATAGTTCTTGAGATTGCTTAGCGCCCGGATGTTCTCGACCTACCAAACGCGGGTCGGGACGACGTGGAAAAAAATGAGCGAATGAAATTAAAGATGAAGAGGGAGAGATAACTAATGATTGGACGGAAAATAAGGGAGAGTTGAAAACAAAAATCTGATGCAGGAGGAAGACGAGAGCCAGAGCCCGAAAGTCAGTCCCGAAACCTGGAAGGAAGGGATCCGGAGAAAATTCCGAGGAGAGGCGTGAGAGTGGCGGAAAGATATTTTTGGGAGTGCGGGAAACGCACATAGAAAGTTCCGAAAAAAATGATAGTATAGTGGAAAAAAATAATAGCAAAAAAAAAAGCGGAAGGGTCAGAGTAAGGAAGGTCGTTCGAGTTATCCACGGAGGGCTAAAAGCAACAGGCCTGGAGAAAGATCCTGTGCGCGGTAGGAACGTCTGAGGTCGAGCCGGGAGCACATCTAGAGAGTCTGCGGTGGCCAAGCCCAGAGAGGAAATAGCGGAAACAAAAAAAGAAAGAAAACTCATACAGGTGGTAGAAAAGGAAAGCAAGTAAGTTTATGTAGAATATTTATTAACAGAAACGGTGTTATAAAGAAATAAACGAAAGAAAAGCTAATGGACAGGATAGTCAGTAAAGAACTGAAACCAGATGAACATTATATTGTAAGTGATAGAAAGTAGAGTCAATAACTTGGGAGAAGAGAGAAAAAAAAGTGTGTGAGTGTTACTCATCTGTGATTAGAAGTATCTGAAAAATAAGGAAAGTTGTTAAACCTGAAAAGGGTCAAGTTTATGGAATGTATAACTAGTAATAACAGTGTATAATATTTATTCTGTAGAAATTCAGTAGAACATTCCTCTCTAGAGTATATAGGATGAAGGTGAAACTTAATGGAATTATCCCTTGTATATTAAAAGTACATATGCGTAACCTCAAATGATTGTATTGGTTAAACTATTAGCATTCTATATAGCAGATGTGGAAGTTAAATCTAGATTGTTTTATCAAGAGCTTTGTGTGTGATATTGACACCAAGCATTAACTATAAGTCACGGGAACTATTCTAGCACGGGGAGATAATAACACAAATAAGAGAAAATTAGTATTTCCTCCAACTTGGATCTTCTGATACAAAAACCCTTAATGACAAAGGAGTGAGTAAGAAAGGGTGCCGATTAACTGCGCAGCGGATAGCTTGTGGGTCTTGGAAGGGAAGAGAGGAAACCCCCCTTTGCTTCAAGAAAGGTTAGAAAAAAATAAATTTCTTAAGCATCGGCCTAATGAAGGTTCCAATGAGGGATGAGATTTGTAAGGATAATAAATCCTAGAGCTCGAAACAAAACTGCCGTTCCAACAATCGGCGGGCCAGTTTGTTATTGTTTAGATTGCTATTGTATTTGTTATTGATATTAGTATAAATAAATCTATTAGCCCCCACAGAAGAATGAAAGGGACAGTAACTCCTTCAACTCATACCACTCAAAAACTCATAAACTGCTCAAATAGGCAACACTTCCCCGTTTCTAATTATTTTTGTTGCTGCTCCGAAAAAATTGCTGTATTGCCGTTAATTCCGTTGTTTTATAGGTCCGCCGTACTGTTATGTCGCGTGTCGCGTGACATTCACCACGTACAGTTGTCGCGATTGGGCGCCTTCGTAGCCAAGTGGGAAGGAGCAGCATGCGTAGCACACGCTTCTTGATTAGACTGGGGTTCGAGCCCATCACCACCAAATACGGAGGATGCGGAAAGGTCAGGGAATAACCACCGCATATTCCCGGAGCAATATGGCCTTAGTTGCTAATGCTCCTAAAAACCAAATAACAAACAAACAAACAGTTGTCGCGAAGAAGAGGGAGAACGCAGTGAGTGGGCGGAGTTACGAACCGTACGTCACTGCTTTTCCCCTCTTCTTCTCCACGTGATTTTCAAAGGGGCATCGTGTTTTGGAGTTTACCATTTATTTTAATGCACTGAACTTATTATATTTATTTATCTTTACACAGAACGGCCATTACTGCTGTACTACTAGTATCAAGACTGTGCCAGTCATGTGACGGAAAGCTACCCCACGTGTTCCACTATTGAACGGCTTTGCAGCCTCCGTTATAATACAAACACTGATGAAGATCAAATGTATTTAGCTAGCAGAAACGTTTGTATTTCCAGGTAATATTAATACAGTGTTAAAGGCTTAAGGTCAGATTTGTTTATTACTGTATGGTGAGAAAGTTATTTTCCGTAACCAGGGTGGTATACCAATATACCTCGGTAGTTGCCCCTTCTGATTCGATTGCCGCTTTTCTTTATTATAAACGTAGGGCCTACGTTTATAATAAATAATACGTTTATTTTACTGTACCGTCTACAGTAAGCATACCCTTAGCCATAATTATGAGAGCATCCTTGGATTCAGGAGAGGTCCCCATAGACTGGAGATGTGCAAATGTATCCCCAAAGTGTGACACAAATAATTATACACCTATTAGTTTAACTTCTGTTTCGGGGAAAATAATGGAGTCACTGGTTAAAGAAGTGATGCAGGATCATCAAGACAAGGCTGCACCAATAGTTCAGACACAGCATTATAAGCCTTGTCTGACTAATTTGATTGGATACTAAGATGTGGTCACAAACTAGATAAAAATAATTTTGATATCATATACTTGGATTTCAGGAAAACTTTTGATACTATTGCACATGGAAGACTGCTGTACAAATTGGAGCCGTATGGCATTAAGGTAAAGTGACCAGACGTCCTGGATTATGCGGAACAGTCCCTGATTTCAGTCGTTTGCCCCGCATTGCAAACCGCCCCGGAAAGTGTCCCGGATTGGACATGTAGCCTCTACATGTCCAAATCCGGTGGCAAACATAATACAAATCAATTTGCATTATGGGTACAACAGAAAGTTTTTTTCGGTAATGAATAAGCTGTGGATGTCGAAAAAAAAAAAAAAAAACAACTGACCATAGCAACACTGAAAGCAATACTACAAATTATGTGCAATTTTGCTAATTCTTGTAAAGAATTTTATGTGGAAATAGCAAATAATGAAGAATTATTTTTAAAAAAATCACTCAGCGGAAATATATAATTATATTATTTAAATTTTTTTGTTTTTATTGTTAAAAGAAGTATGTATTTTTATTATTCGTATTATTTCACAGAAAAACGTAACCTTTTTTCACTAAACAAAAATGAAAGTCCATTAAAAACATGACCCCCTCTGCCCCCCCCCCCATTCTAATAACTATTTTTCTCAGTTCATGTCCTTCACACAAACTTCTGTTTGTCATTGTGCGTAACACGAAGGGTACCTTTCCTGACTTAAAATATAATATTTCAAGATTTTAATATTTCTTAATATCCTATACAGTACATTATATTTATTATCCTATTTTTATTTGGTCTAAAATTCAAAACATCGTTTTAAATTCAAAATGAAGATGCAGATTCTCTACCAGAGAAAATCACAATAAGTTTGTGTCTCTATCACACAAGTTGTCTGTCCAACATGAGGGGTACCTATACTGAATTTCAGCTTTTCTGTGAAAAGAAAAAAATAATAATATATATATATATATATATATTGGCTATATTTGTTTTTTTTTTTTTTTGATATTTTTCTTTTATTTTAGTGTGATATTTTATTTTATAAGTTTAGTTCAAAGAAGTATATGTATTTAATTTATATTTTGTATATGAATATTTTTTTTATAAATAAAAAAATAAATTTTAAAAATATATGTGTATATTGTTTCTGGGTGGTGGTGGTGGGGGGTTGTAACCCCCCCAGATGTCCCACATTGGAATACTAAGGATCTGGTCATTTTACATTAAGGGCAAGTAGCTGCAATGGAGAGATAAAGGGATGGTTGAGTGGGAGATGGCAGAAAGTGGTAATAAATAGACACTTCTCTACGTGGACTAATGTTATTAGTGGAGTCCCCAAGGGTTTGGTGCAAGGCCCATTGTTGTTTTGTGTATTTGTTAATGCTATTGATGAAGGTATATCAGGTTTAATGTCCAAGTTTACAGATGATACAAAGGTTGAGAGGGTTGTTAATGATAGTAAAGATAGTATGCTACTGCAACAGGATCTAGAAAAGTTAGGTAGATGGGCTGAGAAGTCTCAACTGAAGTTAAATATTGACAAATGAAAAGTACTGCATATGGGTAGCAGTAACCAAAGAGAAACATACCAACTGTGGTACTACACTCAGAGAGAGAGAGATGGAAAATGAAAAAGACCAAGGGATAATTGTGTAGTCAGATATGAAGCTCTGAGCAGTGAAGATGGGCTGCCAGAGCAGGTCACATAGTTTTGTCAATTATATATAGGAATTTGCTAGCAGAGACAAGGATGTAATTATATCTTTGTATAAGGCAATGGTCAGGTCACACCTTGAGTACTGCGTACAGGTCTGGAGGCCTTATTTTAAGTAGGGTGTAGAGTTGCTAGAACGAGTACAAAGAAAGGCAACAAGATTGGTGAGGGGAACAAAGGGATCCTCTTCCCAGGAGAGGCTTAAATTCTGTAAATTGCAGCATCTGGAGACTATGCACTTGTGAGGTGATCTGCTTGAGGTGTACAAGGCCTTGAATGTTTTGAGCAGGCTCAATGTTGATGAGATGCTTCCACTTGCTCAGATTAAGAACCTGAGGGGACAGATTAAAATCGAGAAAAGACAGTTGTAGAATAGATATTTGTGAACGTTTGCCTTTAGCTGGTGGGTAGTTGATTGCTGGAACAGTCTTCCATCAGTTGTTGTGGAAGTTGATAGCTTTAATAAATTTATAGCTGAACTAGACAAACATTTGGAACAAATGGATGGGTGAAATGGGAAGAGTTTTTTTTTTTTTTTTTTTGGCTGATACTCTGTAAGCTTGCTTTCTTGCATCATATGCCTCAACTAATGCTAATAATGCTTGTTACAGTTTTAAATGTTTTCATCAAGCAATTATTGATAAAATAAATAATGAAGGGAAGTTGATTGGACTAAAAAGGAAATAAATCAAATTAGTATTATGGATCAGAGACACTGCTAAGGCAAATTAACTCTATGACCACAATGTATAAAAGAATGAAAACTTTAAAAAGGGGAAAAATTATCATAAAAAGGCTGAACTCCAGATTGGGCAAATGTCACTGTGTTGTGTGCATGGCCAAATTCGTGATGGATTCAAGCAAAAGAAGTGTGGGTTTTTTAATAGGTTATGAAAAGGTTATGTTAGTTTACGCCAGTAATTCGGGACGGATTCGAGCAAAAGAAGCCAGTTTTTCCAGAGGTGTGCTCATAATCTGGAATATAATCCATAAAAGAACAGAAAAGAAAAATTAGCATTGCAAACACCAGTGGCTGTATTAATGCACATTCCACTACCTGCTGCTTATAATAACTAAGATTAAAATAAATAAATAAAATACATGCCAGTAGTATGCAAATCAGTAGAGCGAAAATATAAATGAGCCATACATAACAAAACAAAAAAGGTGGAAGGGGGGTGAAAAAAAAGAGTACTGTAGAAGGAATGTGCCTAAAATAAGTTAGAAAGACCAAAATGTACAATACCAAAATATTTTCAAAAATGCAAATTAATTGAAAATTTAGCAGTGCCCTTCTGATGGCACCAGGTCCAAATTATGTGAAATTTTTCTTTTTTCTTGTTTTCTTCTTTTTTTTTTTTCTGTTTCTGTTCTTTTGCGCACACACACACACGTACATTATTTATGGGGTTCTGTATTTGTGTTTATATACTTACCTATCTTGCAACTGGCTGCAAAGATAAAGCTTGTTAGTATAACCTATATATATAATATAATTATATTTTTTACGTACACTGTGTGTTTTGTTGTTCTAGGCAATTTGTCACCAAATACGGAGGATGCGGAAAGGTCAGGGAATGACCACCGCATTTCCCAGAGCAATATGGCCTTAGTTGCTAATGCTCCTAAAAAAAAAAAAAATAGGCAATTTGTGGTTTAGCTAACAGGTGGCAAAATTAGGTAAGCAATTAAGATAGAAATAGACACTCCTGCCTTGTATTACACTAATAGCCCAGAGTGTGGAAAATTTTAGTTGTAGGAAAATGAACAATGTGGGACATTGATTTTACATTTGTTTTTTTTTTTCACATATATTTGTTTTATTTCAATGAAATACCTATTATATAGGTATTTCTGTGAAATAATAAAAATACATACTTCTTTTAACAATGAAAACAACAGAAATTAAATATTTTTCCGTGTAGCATAATTTTGACAACTTAAATCCCAGACGTCTGGTCACTTTATGCTTGGGTTATTTGGGAGTGCGATTTCCCATCCATGATAGTAATGGCCCTGGACATGGTAAATATGTGTGTATATAAGTAATTGTATGTATACATACAACTACTTACGGATGTAAATCTCTACCATGTCCAGGGTCGTTACTAGCATGGACAGGAAATCGCACTCTTGGATAACCTAAGCACTAACTTTATATTCTTCAGTCATATACTGTTCACTTTTCTACAACTAAAATTTTCCACACTGTGGGCTATTAGCGTAATACAGGGGCAAGAGTGTCTTTTCTATCCTAATTACTTACTAATTGTCTCCTGTTAGCTTGCTATACATTTGCCTATAACCACAAAATACAACTTGTACACAAAAAATATAAATATATATTATATATATAATAAGTAAGTATATAAAAGATGTAGAGATAAGAGAAGGAAGTATATATCCATATACAGGTATGAAATTTAATATATTTACATGCTGACTTTATATATTCCCCCCTCCCCTTATAGTTTTGCTTTTTTTTTTTTTTTTTAATACTATGTAATGATATCATTCTCCCTTGCCATGGCATGTACATTAAGTTAGAAACAAAGGACACTATATTGCCATCTTGTTGCACAATTCTAGTGGTTGACATTTAATAACGATGCCAGGATTGTGTGTGATACAACAATATGATTTTGTATTATAATATCGACTTATTTCTGTGTATATGTATTAATTTTTTTTTTTTATATATTGTCTTCTCTTCTCTCTGCATGTTTTATTTACTTATTTATTATACTATTATGGGCATTAGATTCTTTCTGGCCGTCAGTTGCCAGGATTGAGATCCGCAGACTGAGCAGGCCACTGCAGCAAAGAAAAGTCATTGTCATGTTCCTGGAACCATTCCATAGTGATTCGGGCTTTGTGCACCGGTGCATTATCCTGCTGGAAGTAACCATCTGACTGAGGATAAACTGTCAACATGAACGGATGCACTTGGTCAGCAACGATGTTTAGGTATGATGTGGCATTCAGATACGAATCTATGGGTATGAATGGACCCAACGTGAGCCAAAAAAACATTCCGCACATCATAACACTGCCCCCACACCTTACACAGTAGTCATCAGACATGACCGGTCCATGGATTCATGTTGTTTTTGCCAAATTCTGAGCCTTCCATCAACATGATGCACCAACAACTTCAACTCGTCAGACCAAGCAACTGTTTTTCAATCCTCAATAGTCCAGTGCTGGTGTTGCCGTGCCCACAGGAGGTGTGCTCTCTTGTTCTTCATTGATAACAAAGATACATAATGTGGCCGTCGGCTGTTGTAGCTCATTTGCAACAAAGTACGACGTGGTCTGTTGCGATATTTTGTTCTGTGCACCAAGGTTGTATTCTGACATGATGTGTGACATTGTGGCCCATCTGTTTGCTTGCACAATTCTAGCCATCCTCCTCTGATCTCTCTCATCAACAAGCGATTTTCTTCTACAGGAGTGCCATTGAGAGGATGTTTTCTGTTCGTTGCATGATTCTCAATATACCCTTGAAACTGGTGCGTGAAAAGTTCAGGAGAACTGCCGTTTCAGAGATGCTTTCTCCAGCATGCCTTGCACCTACTACCACGCCACGTTCGAAGTCCATTAGATCACTCCTTTTCCCCATTCTTGCTACGGTTTGTACGCTTAACTGATACTAGAAAGTTTGTTTTGCTGCATTTATATCCACAACTGTGGTCATGTGACTTGCAACTTTGTGTGACAAACCATTTGTGTGCACAGCAGGGGTTTACCTAATAAAGTGGCAGCACAATGTATATAGTGTATAGTATGTTGATAATCATTAATATATGGAATTTATGGACTAGTGCCATTGCAGTGGCAATATGTACAATACGTCCATAATATAATATAATATACATATATATATATACATATACACATACGTACTGATCTCAATTAATCTGTCTGCGAGTGCATTGTGCAAAACGGAAACGTGTTAATCGAACTCTGACGATATTAAGAGTAGGAGACTGGGGAATTACTTACAGGTCAATGTTGAAAAAAAGCCGTGAGCTATGGTTGAATTTGAAAGTGTCTGCAATTCTGCCCAGACATGATAGGAGTGAGTATATGGTGAGAGCCTTGTCGATCAATTCGGCCCTGGAGAGATTGTGCAAGGCTCAAGGGGTAGAATTTTTATCAGCCTCATCTGTGCTTGTTAACAGGAGAGACCTTCTACAGGGATGGGATACACTTAAATAGAAAGGGTGCAAGAATAGACAGGAAAGACAGGGAGGAAGGGTTATGCTATTAGATAAGAATCACAAAATCCAAGGAAGTACAGCTAGTTGACATGGGTGGACAGAGCAGTGTCGAGTCAGTCTTGTTTGGTGTGACATAAGCATCGGGAAAGCAAAATTGAGAGTAGGAGTGTGTTATAGGCCTAATGACTCTGATGAGTATAATAAACAACTGTATAGAAAAATAGAGTGGGCCAGTAAATCAGATTGTCTTATAATGGGGGGGTTTTAATTTCCCAGGTATTGACTGGAATTTGTGGGTTGGTCACTCACACACTAGCAAAGCTTTTGTGGATTTATTGGTTGATTGTTTTGTACAGAAGCATGTTTGGGAGGCAATTAGAGGGAGTAATATTCTTGATCTGGTTATCAGTAGTGATTCTTCATGCATTAAGAATTGGCAGATAAAGAAACCACTAGGTGGCAGTGATCACAGTGTGCTGAAGTGGGATTTACTCAAAGAGGTAACTACCATCAGGAGAAAAGAGAAAGGTTTTTGCTTTCATAAAGGTGACTAGGTTGGCCCAAGACATTTTTTAAATTCTATACGGTGGGACTAACTGATGTTACCAACAGCAAATTCGAAATGGGAAGCATTCAAAGAACTTATCTTGGAAGTTACTAGGCTTTTCAGAACAACTAAGAAATATTGTTCAAGGTTTAGGCCTAAACGGATGTCAGATGAACAATGAGACATGTGGCAGAGAAGAAAAATGCATGGGATACATATAAATTAATGGGTGACACAGAAGCCTATGATAGATATAAGCTGGACTGTAACAAAGTCACAAAGGAGATTAGGCAGGCAAAGACAGATTATGAGAAATCCTTGGCAAAGGATGCAAAGAAAAACAGCAAAGTTCTTTACCTATGTAAATTCTAGAAGGAAAGGGATGAATCAGATTTGTCCACTGGATATTGATGGTTCAACTGTTGATGATCCTGCTCAGGTGGCTAACAAACTAAATGAGTATTTTGCATCTACATTACCCATGGGGTGTTATTCAGGGAGGGGAATGCCAGAGGTGAGTTAAACCCTGGCAGTGAGCTGGTTGATTTTGTAATAACTGAGAGGAAAGTGGAGGAGAAATTGTTGAAGATAAACATAACAAAGGGACCTGGAGTGGATGGGTTCTATCCAGTTATTTTAAAGGAGGCAGCAAAGGAAGTAAGCAAACCCTTAGCCATAATTATTATATGAGAGCGTCTTTAGACTCAGGGGAGGTACCCATGGACTGGAGATGTGCAAATGTGACCCCAATTCACAAAGGAGGATCAAAGGGCAACACAAGTAATTATAGACCTGTTAGTTTAACTTCTGTTCCAGGAAAATTAATGGAGGCACTGGTTAAAGAAGCACTGCAGGATCATCTAGACAAGACTTCAGTTATAGCTCGGAAACAGCATGGTTTTGTAAAGGGAAAGTCTTGTCTGACCAACTTGAATGGATACTATGATGTGGTCACAAAGGAACTGGATGCAGGGAATAACTTTGATATCATATATTTGGATCTTAGAAAGGCTTTTTATACTGTTGCACATGGAAGACTGCTGCACAAATTGGAGCAGTGCGGCATTGGAGGCAAATTGCTGCTATGGATAAAGGGATGGTTGAGTGGCAGAAGACAGAGTGGTAATCAATGGACACTGCTCATTGTGGACTAATGTTATTAGTGGGGTCCCTCGAGGTTCAGTATTGAGTCCATTGTTGTCTTCTGTATTTATAAATGATATTGATGATGGTATATCAAGCTTAATGTCCAAGTTTGCAGACGATACGAAGGTTGGCAGGGTTGTTAAGGATACTAATGACAGTGTGCGCTGCTGCAACAGGATCTAGAAAAGTTGAGCAGATGAGCTGAGAGGTGGCAAATGAAGTTTAACATTGACAAATGTAAAGTACTACATATGGGAAGCAGTAACCCCAGAATGACATATCAACTCTGTGGTACTTCACTGACAATGGTAGAGAACGAAAAGGACCTGGGGGTAATTGTGCAGGCAGATATGAAGTTTTCTGAGCAGTGCAGACCGTCTGCAAGAGTAGTTCAGTGTTTTGTCAATGATGTACAGGAATTTTTCTAGCAGAGATGAGGTGATTATCCCCTTATATAAGGCAATGGTCAGGCCACACCTTGAATACTGTATACAGGTCTGGAGGCCTCATTTTAAGAAGGATGTAGAGCTGTTGGAACGAGTACAGAGAAGGGAAACAAGATTAGTGAATGGAACAAAGGTTTGTTCTTATGAAGAAAGGCTTAAATTTCGCAAATTACAGTGTCTGGAGACTAGGCACCTGCGATGTGATCTGAGGTGTATAATGCCTTGAATGGTTTGAGCATGCTCAGTGCTGATGGAATTCTTCCTCTTTCTCAGAATAATCATTTGAGAGGCATAAATTCAAATTGAGGAAAGACAGATGTAGGATAGATGTGTGAAAGTTTGCCTTTAGCCAGCGGGTGGTTGGTTGGTGAAACAGACTTCCATCCTTTGTTGTGGAAGTTGATAGCCTAAATAAATTTAAGCCCGAGCTGGACAGGTACTTGGAACGAACGGAGGGGTGAAATGGGAGCGTTTTTTTTTTTTTTTTTTTGACTGATGCTGCAAAAGCTTGCTTTCTTGCATCATATATCTCCAGACCCATTGATTTACCAGGAGTGACAGTATCACTTGTCAAAGCACCATCATCTTCAAATCCGTCAATGTTATAAATAATTAAAGGCCAGATTTTTTTTTCCAGACTGAATTTAAGCACCTGGTGGAAACGTCATTCCAAGAACTTATGGCGCCTCCGTAGCCAGGTGGGAAGGAGCAGCAGTGCGTAGCATACGCTTCTTGATTAGACCGGGGTTCGAGCCCATCACAACCAAATACGGAGGCTGCGGAAAGGTCAGGGAGTGACCACCGCATATCCCGGAGCAATATGGCCTTAGTTGCTAATGCTCCTAAAAAGATAAATAACAATAACCAAGAACTTATCGTCAGCCTCACACAGTCAAGCATGTTGAACTTCAACCTCCAAAAATCTTTGAATGTGAGAGCATTTTCACCAGAGGCTGCTGCAAAGCAACTTGCGAATACTTTCGTGGTGTAGATTTTCTTGAAGTTTGCAACCACTTACTGGTTTGGTTGAAGAAGAGGAGTGGTGTTGGGTGGCAAAAATTTGACTTGAACAAAGTCAAATCATACCTGAAGAGATTGAACAAGTTTGGGATCTTGGCCTTGCGCATTATCCAGCAGGAGCAGTGCCTTCGCAGGAAGGTTATTTTTCTCAAGGTAACTCTTCACTGAAGGACAGAAAACTTCAAGCTCCCATTAATTGAAGACATATCCTGTAACCCAGGCCTTATTACTGTGCCAAAACGCTCCCAGCATGCATTTGTCAACCTTTTGTTGTTTAAATACTATGGGGTATTAAGAGTGATACACATGCAATGGCTTCAGTTTAAAATCTCAAGAGGCATTGGCACCCAAGAGAAGAGTGAGCCTATCTTTCATAGGCTTATTCCCAGGCAAACCTGCCTCATCCTTAGTGATGTACGTGTTCCTGGGCATTCGCTTCCAGTAGAGGCTGACTTTGTAAATGTTAAAAATCTGCTGGGGAAGCTAACCCTCCTGATCAACTAACTCTTGGAATCAATTTTTAAAGGTTTCACTGCTTTATTATCAGCACTGGATACCTCCCCATGCCTTTCAGCACTTTGATATTTTTTCTTTTTTTGAAGCTCTCGAACCAGCCTCTGCTGGCTTTAAAGTCTTCAAAGCGCACAGTGCTGCCACTGGTTGATGGAGCTTGAAGTTTCAGCTTGTCATAGATCTGAAACAATCATGAGTGATGTTCTGCGCATCACACATTGAACAATAACAAAGACGCTAATTGGTTAAGAACAATCGTACGAGTGATGTTCCGAGCTGCACGTGTCTGAAAATTTCCGCCCATGTATCGTTCCAGCTATATCGGAAAGCCATCGGTACCTGTAAATATCATCAGTACTTAAAATAAAAAATCGTATGGATGGTATATCAGTTCCTGAGAATATCAGATGTCGATGTCATCGTAAGTCAAGGCCCTACTGTACTTTCATGGCATTTAATCCATGTTGTACTTCATTAAAAGAGGGACGGATACCAACTATCATCAGTGCACATCAAATGGATTTATATATTCAACATATCCTACTCATTTTCTTCCACTGGATGTTGTAACTGAGCATTTGATATCACCACAATTACCCTGTATGCAAATTTGTTGTTTATGTTATGAACATGGACAATATGGGATCATTGGACAAGTAATAAATGTAGCAGTTAACGTAAATATGATGGTTCATCAATTACCTAGAGAATTAGATGACGATTATGCCATTAATGTACATATAAAACAAAGACTCATACATAAATCATCATATCTATAAGGATGTGTGCAGAAGAAAATAGTGAAAATATGGTTACAGTATTTGATAAATTCACCTTTGTATAAATTCTATAGCATAAAAGTGAGTGCCGATTTCTTGAGGACAAATGATGATAATGAACAGGAACATTCAGATGAAATTGTGGAACCTGTCAACAATGATCATGAGCTGTTGTTAACTCAACAACAAACATTTATGGTCTGAAGATAAATATTTATGTATAGCACCGGGTCAGAAATCATCTCCAACAAGTTTCATGTTTGATATATATGCAGAAGAACTTTCTTTTCCAGCTATATATTTGGGACATACACGAAAATTTAAAAATGGATTGAAAATTACTCTCTTTTTGATGGCATCGATTGAAATTTGTAGATCTGATTGTTGTGGAGTAACTCCCCAGCAGTTACAAAATTTACAAAATACTAAACTTTATGGAGGCAGTTATCTTACAAAGCAACAAACATTGGCATGCATCCCACGTATGTGCTCTACATTGTTAACAGCAAGTGCCTAATTCTGCCCAGTAACCCATTTGTGTACCTTCCATTTAATGTTCACCAGCCTAGTGCACGTGCTTCACTGTCTAATACATTGCTATTCCATTGTAATTTTTTTTGTATATTAATGTCAGCTGATGAAGGGACCTGTTGTCCTGATATAGCAGAGGTATGATTGTAAATAGTTTAATTTTTTGTAAATATTTGTTTAAAATAATTAAATGCGCATGGCATCTCTCACCTTTTGGCATCTCTCATATTGTGTGATTAACTTCACAACTGGGTCGTCATGTCTGCAATACTAGGGTACCTGCCCACCCACTGATGATAGGCCAATAGCCTTGAAACATGTCTGGGTGGTGGTACTCACTGAGAATAAGTAACAATAGCCTTCTCTATTAGTGAAGCGTTACTTATTTGAGGTAGTGCAGTAGCATGGCAACTCGTCGTGAAGGCAGAGCACAATATGAGAAAGAGCAAATGATGCCCACAACAACTACTTTGTAGTTTTTTTAAGAATGTCTATGGTGTATCAAAACCGATATTATGTAAATATTTGTATAGTTTCGTATTGTATAATGTTATTATTTGTGTAATAATAACATTAATAGAATATACTAACATTATAATGCACTGATCAAAATCTAATCAGGAAATGACCTATGAATTTGTAGTGATGTAATTGCCCTGCCCGCTTCTCCGCCCATTCCCTCGAATAACTGATATAATTGCTCCACCCTCATCTCCCATTTGCTCGAATAAATATCACCAAGAGGAAAACATTTTTAATGTAAGAGAGAAAATAAAGTTTTCACGGTTGTGTTCATAATAGGCAGTGGTCAGGCCACATCTTGTACTGTATACAGAGCTGGAGGCCTCATTTTAGGAAAGATGTAGAGCTGCTGGAACAAGTACAGAGAAGGGCAACAAGATTAGTGAATGGAACAAAGGGTTGCTCTTACGAAGAAAGGCTTAAGTTTTGCAAATTACAGTGTCTGGAGACTAGGCACCCGTGAGGTGATTTGATTGAGGTGTATAAGGCCTTGAATGGTTTGAGCAAGCTCAGTGCCAGATTAATCGTCTGAGGGGACATGAATTCAAATTCAGGAAAGACAGTTGTAGAATAGATGTGCAGAAATTTGGCTTTAGCTAGCGGGTAGTTGGTTGCTGGAACAAACTTCCATCTGTTGTTGTAGAAGCTGACAGCTTAAATAAATTCAAGGCAGAACTAGACAAACGTTTGGAGCAAATGGATGGGTGAAATTGGTTTTTTTTTTTTTTTTTTTTTTGGATGATGCTGTATAAGCTTGCTTTTTTGCATCATAAGCCTCTACCAATGCTAATTCTAATTGATTGAAAATAAAGGTGGCACCACAAAGTGAACCATTTTGAATTATTTCTTGCTGATTTTTGCAATTGCACATGTGTGGGGTCACTTAGACCTCTGCACCTAGAGAAGTATAATAAACAGTTCTTGCAACCAGTTATGGGCTAACCACTAGGGTAGAGCCAGGCCTGAAAAAGGCCAGCAGCAGAAGGTATTTGTTGTGAAGTAAATAGAATCCTTATATCTCCTAATTCATCTTAAGGGAAGCCTGTTCTTTCTCCTGCATGTGTTCCTTCTTTTCATGCGTAGTCTGTCAACTTGGGTGTAGTTAAATATTGTTGCTGAACAGGTTCTCTAACTTTGTTGACAGGCTCTTTGTTCTCACTACTTAGGTGGTAGTAGAATGCTTCACAATGATAGTGGCACTGTGAATATGGCAAGGATCATATAGAAATGGTTTGACAAGCACTCTAAATATATGCATAATTTTCCCCAACTTGTGCAATTCAGATTTGAATTCAATTGAGAACTTGTAAAATCATTTGAAAAATTAAGAGAGAGAGAGAGCAGTTATTTTATCTTGTTATCTTTAACCATAAAGCAAAGTGTCCTTTTTCAGAGGACAAATTTGCTTTTAACTAAATAGTATTGTTTGATATTTGGGTAGGAAACATACTATTAATTTGTGATTTAAAATAATTAAATTACATTAAATTTATTTTTTTTTGTACTTAGCATGTCTCGAGTGTTAGTTCTGGTTACCGGTAATATTAAAAAGCGGGAAGAAATTGCTGCTATTCTAGGTAAAGACTGCCCATTCAAGGTAAATAGTTTGAATGCTCATAGTGTGGGATGTTTTTCCCTCATGAATGATAACGTGGAAACCCTAAAGTTACATTGAAACTGTTTGATAAGTTAACATTTCAGAATAAAAGTCTGTGTTATTTTTAGATTTATCAAGTCTACTTATATTAAATTAATATGTTAGTTTGTAAGACATTATGGTAAACTCTCGAAAGTCTAGCACTTGACAATCCAGAATTCTTTAAAATCTAGCGCATTTTACAAAAAAATCAATATTTTATAAATTGGAAATATTAAGAATGCAATCCAGAATTCATATCAACGATTGTATTTGTCTTTAAGAATCCATGCAAAAAAAGTGACTATTTTGTCTTTATAAGATGCTTGTAGGTCTCAGTGGCAGCTTGTGACTCTGATGTATGGGGGTGCTGCTTCTTAAAGTACATTAAATTGCCTTGATTATAAGACATGTAGACATATAGTAATAATAATAAGCAAGCTAAAAATACTACAAAACATTAACTGGACACTTACCGACCAGGCATTGATTCAACCACTGGAGCAAAATGTGGAACTGTCTAGCGCACAGTTCCGCCTAAGGTTAAACTTCAAAGTTAAGAACGATTTTGTGTTTTTATTCATTTATTATTGAAATGATTATTGGAAGTGATTGTTTTCCCATGAACCAAAGGCCTTAGGCTATGGTTTGGCCTGAATGTCCTAGGCTCTGTTTAATACTTGTATTAAATAAAGCAACAATTTTTTTTTTTTTTTTTTGATTATTGGAAATAGAGAATGAGTATACTATATGTGGGACTTGTTAATAAAAATATTCATTGCATTGCATTGTTCTGTTCTTCACAAAATTTCATATAACTTCATTGACTGTATATTTAGATTTAAAAGCTGGGGTGCTTGCAGTTCCTCAGTGCCTACCAACGAGCCTCCCCTGGTAGGTCTGTTTTCTCCTTAATCTGTTTTTGTGGCCCACTCAACAAAATTGCCATTGCAACAAGTTGCCCTAGTAATGCACTACTTTCAAACAGATTGCCTTGCCAAAAGGCAATCTGTTTAATTGGCTATTTGTTTAAAATGTTATGGTAACCAGGTGAAATGCCACCACTTTGCTTATTGGAGGCTTGAAGTGGTGAAACCCATGTTTAGTCTCTAGAGCAAAGTTTCCTGCATCCCCCCTCCCCCCATACTTCTCCTTCAACCCATGCATGGTACTAAGTACTATAGGTTTTGATACCTTTCATGTTTGGGATTTTCATAAAAAAAAAATGTACTTTTATACATGCACTGTCCTTTGAAATAGTATTCACTGTTGAAGCAGAGAGATCTAATTCCATGCAATAGATGACAAACTTTGTCCTGCTTCTTACTTAATCATTTTCATCTTCATTTCTAAATCAATTTTGTTATGTTTTCTATCACTGCCACCACTTACACTTTCCGTTGGTCACTTTCGCTTCATCACTGTAATAAGTAAATAGGAATGAAGAGAAGATTCATTTATTTATTTATGAAACATTTATTTATTCAATTCCTACTATTAGTTCACACTCTCCCTATATATATTTATATATCTTGTTCAAATTTTCAATCGTTAATAAAATACTTTTTATTCATCCACTCAAGTTCAAATAAATTTTTTTAAACTTGTAGTGGATGACACTTGATGTTAATACAGTTTTTCAAATATTAATTCATTAATTAAATTTAATTAATTAATTTTAGTTTTATATGGAGAAAAAAATTTCTCTTATATAAGATATTTAGCAGGATATAAATTTAGGAATAAAATTGAAATCAACAGGCAGTAGCTCAATCGGTAAAATGCAAGGATTTCAGTATTTTTCACGTGAAGGTGAAGAATGTGAGTTCAATTCTTGCGAAAATCAATAATTTTTTGATAAATTTTTGTTATTCATCCACTCAAGTTCAAATACACTTTTTTAAACTTGTAGTGGATGACACTTGATGTTAATACAGTTTTTTCAAATATTAATTCATTAATTAAATTTAATTAATTAATTTTAGTTTTATATGGGAGAAAAAAATTTCTCTTATATAAGATATTTAGCAGGATATAAATTTAGGAATAAATACCGTCAGTGGCGAAGCGTGTAGATCGCTGGAAAAAAATTTCTTTTTCAGATTCTTTTTTCATTCTGGGTTCTAGTCTGAGTCAAGGAGGGAACAAAATGGAAAATGAAACATGTGAATAAAAATAATAGTCCAACACCATATATAGAAAGGAAAATGGAAAATTGCAAGGAAATTCGCTTTCTATTTTGCCACTTAATATTGTGATTCTGTCATATGTATATACATATTTATATTAATTGTAATTATTTAATAAAAAGTAACTAAATTAAAATTTTTCTTTGTTGACCTAAGTAGGAATTGACTTTAAAAAATTTTTTTTTTATATTACTTGTTTTTCTTATATGATTGAAGATTTCAGTGAATTGGGGAAACACATTTCACCATAATAATGTAAAACCCCACACAATTCCAGTTATCGGGTTTATCACAAATGCAATAAGATAAATTTTATTACCTGTTTATAATGCACTAACAGAAAAGCCCAATAAACCGGAAGGTGCAAATTGTTTTTATTGTTTTATGGTTGTGACCTCCAGAAATGTTCTATTTATCTCTTTAAAAGGTCATTATAAAGAGGACATTTTAGAGAGATAAATAGCTTAGCTATATAGCGAAAATAATAAACTTCCAAGATCTTGGAATGAATTACCAAAAAAAAAAAAAAAAATGTATTATTGGTTCACATTGTGATGTTTTTCACAATACCTCCATTTATTCCTACAGGATGCAAAATACGTTTCCACAATTTTTTTTTAAGTTTACACCGCCTGGTAAAACTTGCGTAAAGTCGAGTATTACATAAGTTGTTTATCATTAATGATTTAATTTTTTAAATTATTTAATATTTAATTTTTACATGTGTATTGTTTTTAATTATTGTTAACTATTACCATTTTTAGAAATATTTGGGTTGTGCAAAACAGTTTGCCTAAGGACCTGTGGTCAAAAAAAATTTGAAAAGCCCAACTTATGGCGTATGGAATTTTCATATGCTATCAAGTGAAGTGAAGTGAAAGGGGGGGGCAGAACACCGGGAGGCAGGAATTAATTTCTGTGTCCCTCCCTCCTTTTTCTTAAGTGCATAAAAGACAAATGGTAATTTTGGTAATTACTATTCCTCTTATAAGGTCACCCCCCTCAAATTCTATATTTAATTTGTGTATATAATTGTTCTGTCTGCTATCTGTTGGGCTAGCAGTTATTCTTCCAGTAATCTGCTGAATTATTAATATATTATTCTTCTTTCTTACCAAAGCCTTTTTTTGGCCTTTTCTTTATAATAATCAATGTATCCAAAAGGATACATTGATTGTTATCAATGTATCCTTTTACTATTAGCAATAGTTTTATTAATCTTATTATTATTATTTATTATGTTTTTTTTTGTGGTTATAGCTTGGGCACATACATATATTTAAACATATATATATATATACTTAAATATTTCAAATTTCAGTTCATAAAAACAAACAAATTTATTCACAATCCAAGAACGTAATTTAATTTAGATGGTATTATGAACAAATATGATGAAAAAAAAGTTTTATGAAACTGTTTATATTTAAAAATAATGTTTAAATATAATGTTCAAATCAAATAGAACACGAACAGCTAGTAAATAGCACTTTTTATGATGTAATTTTTAATATTGGCTACTGTCTTTTCTCATGTCAAGATCATCAAATGTCTTTCAACCGGTTTTTTTTTTTTTCATTTACAGCAAGTATGATTCCCTGATCTGTATTTTGAATGATGAGGGCTGTGATTATTGGGTGGTGAGCAAAGGCACTTAACTTTGCTGTCGTTTCCTGATAAAATTTCATCTGAGGGATGGGTAGGTCCTTATCTATTGCAACTGCTCTGTGGATTTGTATTTGATTTGGTTTTATACTGCTCTGTGGTTTATGAGATAGGGGTTATCCATTGCAACTGCTCTATGGAGGCTCTGTAAAAAATGTCTTAATGTTCTCATATGCATTTAATTATTCCATTTTATTGATTTTATTCTTTTATGTGGTAATTATGAATCATTCTGAGAATTTCAACTGTATCATAAAATTCTTGTTTAGGAAAAATCTTAATTTTAAATAAAATAAAAACATGAAAAGAAGCAGTCTGAATTATAGAAGGGGTCCAAATTCGTGATGGTTACTGTATATTACATGTTTCTATTTCATTTTTTATGATAGAAAGCTATTTTGAAAAAGTAGTTCTTTTAATTTTGTTTATAATGCATATGTTTTTAATCTGTATATGATGATTATGCCCTTGACAGTATACTGGTTTTATAGCCTGCACAACATGCAAAATCAGTCTGAATACACACACAGACATGATACACAATGGCACAATATGGTAAAAGTTGCTAAAATGCTTAAAACCCTACAACAACAAAAAGATGATTTTATTCATCTTGTATATCAGTAGAAAGCAACACTGTTATTATTTTAAACAAATTCCCTCTGTAACCATTGAAGAAGATCCACAAGAAAGAGTCAAAACATCTGGTAATGCTGGTTAATGTCACTTTATATCTAATAATACATTTATTCTGGCTAATGCAGTGTAGTACTGCTACACAGGTATATTATATTTTCAATTTTTGTTATTTATAAAAAAACTTTTTAATTTTGTTTTAGCTGGAAAATAAAGCTATAGATCTTCCAGAGTATCAAGGTGATTCAGATTATATTTGCAAAACCAAGTGTGAAAATGCAGCTGCCATCATTAATGGTCCAGTTCTAGTAGAGGATACATCTTTGTGTTTCAGAGCATTGGGTGGCTTACCAGGGCCATATGTCAAATGGTTTCTAGAAAAAATTGGATCTGAAGGGCTTTATAGAATGTTACAGGTAAGAGGCTGATTAAAATTTGCTAATATAGAGCAATTTTGGAATAATTATTTTATTAACTTAGTTTTTATATTGCGTAATTGTCAAAGGTTGGAAACTACCGGTGTCTTAGACAAGTGAGTTTTGTTTGCATATTTCATTATTTTAGTATAAGGGATCAAGTTTTGTAGGTGCCATGTATCTTTTGTCACTGTGGTATATCGTCTATTTTAAGTAGTTAAAAATAAGTTATGAATCATTCTGAGTATAACTTTTTTAGTTAAACTAGGCTTAACTGAGTATAAATTTATTTTAGCATTAGCAATAGTAGAGGCATATGATAAAGAAAGCAAGCTTATGCCGCATCAGCCAAAAAAAAAAAAAAAAACACTTCCACTTCATCCCTCCTTTTGTTCGAAATACCTGTCCAGCTGAGCCTTAAATTTATTTAGGCTATCAACTTCCACCAACAAACTACCCACAGGCTAAAGGCAAATTTCTGCACATCTAACCTACATCTGTCTTTCCTCAATTGGTTTTATGCACTCTCAGGTGATTAGAGGAAGAATCTCATCGGCATTGACCATACTCAAACCATTCAAGGCTTTATACACCTCAATCAGATCACCTTGCCGGTGCCTAGTCTCAAGACACTAATTTGCAAAACTTAAGCCTTTCTTTGTAAGAGCAACCCTTTGTTTAATTCACTAATCTTGTTGCCCTTCTCTGTACTCGTTCCAGCAGCTCTACATTCTTCTTGAAATGAGGCCTCCAGACCTGTATACAGTACTCAAGGTGTGGCCTGACCATTGCCTTATACAAGGAAATAATCACCTCCTTATCCCTGCTAGAAAAATAACTGTATATCATTGACAAGACACCATGAGCTACTCTTGCAGCCCGTCTGCACTGCTCAGAGAACTTCATATCTGCCTGCACAATTACTCCCAGGTCCTTTTCATTCTCTACATTCTAGTACCACAGAGTTGATACGTTCCTCTAGGGTGTTGCTGTTTCCTATAGGTAGTACTTTACATTTGTCAATGTTAAACTTCATTTGCTACCTCTCAGCACACCTGCTCAACCTTTCCAGATCCTTAACAACCCTGCCAACCTTTGTATCGTCTGCAAACTTGGACATTAAGCTTGATATACCATCATCAATATCATTTATAAATACAGAAAACAATAATGGACCCAAGATTGAACCCTGAGGGCCTCCTCTAATAACATTAGTCCACGATGAGCAGTGTCCATTGATTACCACTCTGTCTTCTACCCCTCAACCACCCCATTATTCATAGCAGCAATTTGCCTCCAATGCCACACTGCTCCAATTTGTGCAGCAGTTTTCCATGTGCAACAGTATCAAAAGCCTTTCTAAGATCCAAATATATAATATCAGAGTTATTCCCTGCGTCCAGTTCTTTTGGAACTGCATCATAGTATCCAATCAAATTGGTCAGGCAAGTCTTTCCCTTAACAAAATCATGCTGTGTCCGAACTATAACTGAAGTCTTGTCTAGATGATCCTGCAGTGCTTCTTTAACCAGTGCCTCCATTAATTTTCCTGGAACAGAAGTTAAACTCACAGGTCTATAATTACTTGTGTCAGCCTTTGATCCTCCTTTGTGAATTGGGGCCACATTTGCACATCTCCAGTCCATGGGTACCTCCCCTGAGTCCAAGGAAGCTCTCATAATTATGGCTAAGGGTTTGCTTACTTCCTTTGCTGCCTCCTTTAATATAACTGGATAGATCCCGTCCACCCTAGGTGCCTTTCTTGTGTTTATCTTCAACAATTTCTCAGTTATTACAAGATTATCTTGCTTACTGCCAGAGTTGATTACACCTCTGGCATTCCCCTCGCTGAATAACTCCTCATGTGTGAATGTCGATGCAAAATATTGATTTAGTTTGTTAGCTACCTGAGCGGGATCATCAACAGTTGAACCATCGATATCAAGTGGACCAATCTGATTCATCCCCTTCCTTCTAGAGTTTTCATAAGTAAAGAACTCCTTGCTGTTTTTATTTGCATCCTTTGCCAAAGATTTCTCGTAATCTGCCTTCGCCTGCCTAACCTCCTTTGTAACTTGGTTACAGTTCAACTTATATCTATCATAGGCTTCTGTGTCACGTGTTCATTTATATGTATCCCATGCATTTTTATTCTCTGCCATATGTCCCATTAGTTCATCTGAAATCCATTTAGTCCTAAACTTGAACAATATTTCTTAGTTGGCATGTAAAGCCTAGTAGCTTCCAAGATAAGTTCTTTGATCTTGGAATAAGTTGGCATGTAAAGCCTAGTAGCTTCCAAGATAAGTTCTTTGAATGCTTCCCATTTTGAATTTGCTGTTGGTAACATCATCAGTTAGTCCCACTGTATAGAATTTAAATACTGTCTCAGACCGCAGTCACCTTTATGAAAGCAAAAATACTTCCCTTTACCCCTGATGATAGTTACCTCTTTGAGTAAATCCTACTTCAGTACACTGTGATCACTGCCACCTAGTGGTTCCTTTATCTGTAGATTCTTAATGCATGAAGAATCACTACTGATAATCAAATCAAGAGTATTACTCCCTCTAGTTGCCTCCTGAACAATCTGATGTAGAAAACAATCATCCAATAAATCCACAAAAGTCTTGCTAGTGTGTGAGTGACCAACCCACAAATTGCAGTCAACATCTGGGAAATTAAAATCCCCCATTATAAGACTCTGATTTACTGGCCCACTCCATTTCCCTGTACAGTTTCTTATTATATTCATCAGAGCCATTAGGCTTATAGCGCACTTCTACTCTCAATTTTGATCTCCCAATGCTTATGTCACACCAAACTGACTCGACACTGCACTGTCCAATGATGTCGACTGGCTTCACTTCCTTGGATTTTATGTGTTTTGTAACTAATAGCACAACCTCTCCTCCCTTCCTATCCTTTCTGTACATATTTTACTCTCCAAATTCCAGTTCTGCTTTCCTTATATCTGTGTGACACCACGTCTCTGATATCCCAACAATATTTGCCTTTGATGTTTTGAGCAATACCTCAGATTCATCAAATTTATTTACCAAACTCCTAGCAGTGGTGTACATGCAAGTATACATGCACCTGTTCCTATTCTTATCTACCTTAACACAACCCACGTGTTTACTTGTACCACAGTGACTCTCAGCAGTCTCTGAAATATCCTGTATCTTGTTTTCCAGGCTGTTTCTCATTCCAATAGAAGTAGTGCAAGAATCACTTTCACCTCTGCCAGTGGCTGCTGTTAATCTTAGTCCTTGTATTCCCCCAAGATAGCATTTTTCCGACGCACCTAACACTGCCTCGATAGCATCAGCAAATATTCTTGCACCCTTTCTATTTAAGTGTATCCCATCCCTGTAGAAGCAGTCTCTCCTGTTAACAAGTACAGACCAGGCTGAAAAAAAATTCTACCTCTTGAGCTTTGCACAATCTTTCCAGGGCCGTATTGATCGACAAGGCTCTCATCATATACTCCCTCCTATCGTGTGTGGTCAGAATTGCAGACACCTTTCAAATTCAACACTAATTCACGGCTTTTTTTCAACAGTGACCTGTACTTATTAAGTAATTCCACTTGTCTCCTACTCTTAATATCATTAGTGCCAACGTGTGCAACTATATCACCTTTAGTGCCCTTAAAAGATGATATCTGCTCTACAACGTCATCAACCTTTGTCCCTGGCAGACATACCCTGGTCCTGTTCCACCTATCCTTTTTACAAAGCATGTTTCCCGTTTCCCTGACAATAGAGTCACCAACAACTACTAGTTCCTTTGGGACCAGCGCATTCTGCCTTTTGGGTTGCCGCTGTGTTGCGTGATGACCAAGTGCAAGCTCTGGTGTTGGTGTGGGCAGCTGAGAGCTTGATAGGCCCTCACTTTTAATCCTTCGAGGGCATCCACCCTGTCCTTCAAGCTCTCATATAGGCCCATAACAACGCTGAGTTGTCGCCTGATTTCCTTACACTCCTTGCATCGCGTGCGCGCACACACAAAGACATCCCCCATGGCAGTATCATGTCCCGTACCCAATGCTCCACAAACATCAAGCAAGTAGTGCATTTTAAAAGGCTGTGATTCAGAGGGCAACTGACCCCCTCAGTTCTCCCCTGAGCCACAGCACTCCCATTAGCTTGAGCCTTTTGCTTTGCTGCTCTGGTCAGAGTCATGATTTCGATTTAATTTCAATAAAATTTCAATTTCAGTACAAAATTAAAACCCTAAATTTGTATCCCAACAGTTATAATGCTATATTTATGTTTCAGTATCAAGTTAAGTATTAATTATTTATTTTTGCTAATTATTTATGTTACGTAATCTAAGTCGTTATATGTATATAGTTAAAAGTACAATTTAATTGACAATGAAGTTCAACAAGATTAATAGATTTACTGATTAATTGACAATATTATGTACTATACTATACTAAGCTTATGCTATCTAGTTCAAGATATTTTGTATCGCGTAACAATGGCGGCAATTTATGAACGGTAAATCTACAGACACTTAAGTATTGATTAACTTCCAAATCTCGCTGTCTCAGTTCAGAATAAACTTAGGATCCTGACTAGCTACTTACAGAAAATAATTTAATATAACAATTGGTTAATATTAAATCAGCTAAATATGTTAAAAAAACCCCTCGTTCAATGGAGCTGCAACTTGTAACACGTGGATTTAATACCCTTACCGATACTAAGTAAAACCTACAAAATCTCTATCTAAGTTACTTTAAACTAAGTATTGTAAATAGGAATATAAAGCTACTCTAGAAAATAAGTTAATATGCCAATTTAAGCTTATGAAACAGAAAATAAATCAGAAAAAACTTCTCTGTTACAGGAGCGGCAATAAGCTACGTCCGCACAGGATTTTTTAATTACAAATAAAACTCCTTGTTCACATTCTTGACTCTCTTGGCTTTGTCTGCAATTATCTATTTCCTCACTGAAACCATCTTTGCAAAAATTAGTCATTTTCACTCACCACTCTATACATTAAAGGATACAAGAGTATATGTAATTTGTATTAATATTAAATTAAGTAAGTATAAATGGATGTGAAAGTTACACAAGGTGCCAGTAATTATAAAGGTGAGGAAAGTAGAAAAAAAAAGTAGTAATTAGTGAAAGGTGAAAGAATGTTAATATCCTAGAAGTTATGATGAATTAAGTAAATTATTGGCTAAATTGCCAAGCCAATATAAAGTGGGGGAATTGCAAAGTAAAATTAGTACAACAAAATATTAATAAAAATAAAATGAAAATGGTATAGCTGTCATCAGATATGGGGGGAAGAAACAAATTTAGCGAAAGGTATAATGCAAAAAATGCTAGATCTGTAAAAAATGCTAGAAAAGTAAACATATAAGAGTATGGTAAATAAGAATCATCAAATATTTTGAGAAATAAATTAATAATTATAATCTATCCAAATTTCATGAAAGTGCTTTCGAGGAAAAAGAACTGGTTAAAATCCAACAAAATAAGTAACACGGTTATTTAAGATTCAAAGGAGGTGCATTTTATGGAACCGATTATAAAAGAACATGACTTAATGGAACATGAAATAACATGCAAAAAGTCTATGTATAAACAATTTCAAGGAAATATTTTTAGTATGGGAAATAATTCCATGTATATAATACTAGATAAATTCACAGGTAGTATCAAGTGTGAATTTACTGTGGAAATAGTAGTAAATGAAACCAAGGAAAAAAGAATCAGTTAACATAATATTCAGTTATGAAGTGATACAAGTAACATGGTGACTAAAGATGAAATAAGTCCATGAAAATGCAACAATTCCAAGGAAACATTTAAGGTATAGAAGAACAGGAAATAATTCCATGTATATAAAATTAGACAGATCCGCAGGTAGAATCAGGTGTAAATTTACAATGGAAATAATAGTAAATGAAACCAAGGAAAAATAATCAGTTGCTTTTATATCCAAAAATGTAGTGATATCATTTCAGGGATATAAGTAATATGGTGAATAAAGATCCAAAGGTGGTGTAGTTATGGATCCAATTATAAAATAACAGGCAATAAGTCCATGTAAATGAAATAATTCCAGGGAACTAACTACAGTATGTAAGAACAGGATATAATTCCATGTATATCAATTTAGATATATCTACATGTAGTATCTGGTGTGGATTCACTGTGGAAAGAAAGAGTAATAAATGTATCCCAGTTGACAAATCCATTGGTAGTGTAGTAAAGAATCAAATTATAAAGAACCAGTTGACAAATCCATTGGTAGTGTAGTAAAGAATCCAATTATAAAGAACCAGTTGACAAATCCATTGGAAGTGTAGGTAAGAATCCAATTATAAAAGAACAGGAAACAAGTTTATGGACATGACAGTTAAGTGGTATAGAATAAATGCTTGAAAAATCCAAGATCCACAAGGTAAATTCTACATATGATATCAAAGCTATTCTAAAACAAATCATTAGAAGTCAGCCAAGACACAATGAGCAGATATATATAAGTAAGCCAAGATTCAACAATCTACTATCCTACTTCTATTGCTATTTTTTGTTTTTATTTGTTTAAAATACTCCTTTTCCCTTCTCCATCCTCAATTTAATACCTCACCTTATATCATTTTCTTGTTTCAAATTTATTTTTTAAACTACATTGATTTCCTATCTATGCAAAATTAAATCCTACACTAAATTCCACATTTTATATTAACCATTTTTATCCCAACTCAATATTTATTTTTACCTAAACAAATTACACTGCATTGGGACTACCTTGCCCATACTTGAAATGAAATTAGCACTTGAAAAAGTGCTAATTTCATTTCATTTCATTCCCTTTTGGCCTTTCACTTTTCTTCTACTACTGTGGACAAGTATAGAAATGCAGTTCCTTATACATTGTCAAGTGTAGTCCCCTAATGAAATACCTTATCATGTATCAATATTTATTTCTGCTGACATCAGATCTAGCATTTTTTGCATTACCTATATTAGACCTTTTGCTAAAATTGTTCCCCCCCCATATCTAATGACAGCTATACCATTTTCATTTTATTTTCATTTTTATTTTCTTTTTATTAATATTTTGTTGTACAGAGTTTACTTTACAGTTCCCCCACCTTTATATTGGCTTGGCAATTCAGCCGATAATTTACTTAATTTATCATAACCTATAGGATATTAACATTCTTTCACCTTTCACTACTTTCCTCACCCTTATAGTTACTGGCACCTTGTGTAACTTTCACATCCATATATACTTACTTAATTTAATTTAATATTAATACAAATATATATATATATATAAAGTTTGTTTTGAGAAAACTGGTAGCTAGGATATGTTGTTTTAGTATTTTTTTGTATTTCTTTAGGGCTGGGAAGATAAAAGAGCTTATGCAGTGTGTAATTTTGCATTTTCTGAGGGACCCGGACATACAGTTAAATTATTCAGTGGTAGAACTGAAGGAACAGTTGTGTCACCCCGTGGTTCTCATGGTTTTGGCTGGGATGTATGTTTTCAACCCGAAGGATATAACAAAACTTATGCAGAATTGGAACCAGAAATAAAGAATAAGATATCTCATCGATTTCGAGCTGTAGAACAGTTAAAAAATTTTTTTTCCATGTATGAAGGTGTTTAATAGTTTGAATCTAATGAAACTGTAAATGAAAAATTGTAATTTATTGTAATAATTAAGCTAATGTATTGTTTCAGGAATCTGTTGTTCTTGAGGAATTTTAATTATTTTTTTTCATTTTTTGATTATGAAAAGACACTAGTTTATTCTCTGTAGAATATTGTACTTTTTTATTTAACTGTCAAACGTGTAGATAAAAGCTGTTTTTTTTTGCTTGACTTTATCACCAATGCAAGTTGTTTATTAAGGATAATTAATGGTCCAATCTACAAAAATATGTTGTTTTACCAAGATGACTTCAATTGTATATATAATTTTTTTGCGAATGTTAGGGTTACTGAAGAGTATGAGACTGTCAAATTTGATGACTCCCTCACTTCCCACACACTCCTGACCTAAGCATTTGGCAACCGACTGAGGTCTAGACCCAGTGTTAACTCTTCACCTCATGGTGTAACCTATTACTATAAAATCAGCTATATGGCCACTGAATGAATGAGGATATACTTAATATGAGATTGCACTTGACAAATTTTGAAAATTATTAAGTAACTTTAAAAATTTACTCTAAATAACTCTAAAAATTTACTTAAATTCAGAGTAAAAGGTATTTAGAATTTTATGGACGCCATGTACTCTTAATTGCTAGTGTGAACCCCAGGGCTCACATCTGGTGGGTATGGGCATACCCAAGGTCCTGAGCTGGATATCATCACTCTCTCTCTCTCTCTCTCTCTCTCTGGGGTAACTTGGGAATTTTTTTTGGCTAGTGCAGCATAAGCCTCAGGCTTCCTTGCACCATAATAATAAATATTTTAGCATAAAGATAGCCATATGTTTATGTAGATGAGCCTAATAGAAACAAAAAACATAACTTACTACATCATTATAGAAAAGGATCTTAATAATTAGTACCTAAAATAACCATGTAAAGAATTGTTAAAATTCATCTGTTTCTGTGATATTATTATGCAATCTTCCTTTTCAATACAATTTTCATATAAAATATGAACTGATAATACAGTTCAAAACATTATTTGAAAGGTTTATAATGTGATTAGTATTTTAAAATATTTAAATAGAAGAGGGTTATGAATCCTCAAGTCAAAGAACAAAGATAGCGTTGACTGCAAAGTCAAAGTGCAGAAAATTGGAAACAGATAATAATAGTATCTCACAATGTCAGATGTAGAAATTTATGTAAACAATACAACTTACAGTTGTGCTATATCATTTGCTCTTGAAGTAGATATGACAGATTTTATGATGAAGATTATCCATAGTCTCTGGAAAATAAAGGTATTTGGAATCCCATCCCCTCCAAACAATTAATAAAATAAATTTTATGTTTATACTCAAAGCACAGTCATCCCTATAATATGCCCCTGGGAAATTTTTACCTGGTACAAATTTGAAAAAATTCATTCTTTTCACCATCCACAGAGCTGAAACTCTCAATAGCTGGAGCCAAAACAGTTGGATAGAGTAGAAAATAGAAATAATTAGTTAATTTTGTGGGGTAGGGCAATTTGAATTCAAGCCTGTTAAAAATGGGTGGGACTGAATCAGAGGGAATATGCAAGAGAGAGGCTCATAAAGTAAAAAATAATAAAAGCAGTCCACTGTAGGGTGAATTTACACATTAATTTTTTCTGCATTTATATGAATTTATCAGCATTAGCATTAGTAGAGGGATATGATGCAAAAACCAAGCTTACATCTCATCAGCCAAAAAAAAAAAAAACTCTTCCCATTTCACCCATCCATTCATTCCAACGGGTTGTCTAGTTCTTTTTTTTTTCTTTTTTTTTTTTTTTTTTTTTGTAAACCCCAAACACGAGAGGTATTAGAACCTATACTACTTACTACCATGCTTGGGTTGGAGGTTGAGAAGACGAAAGAAGATATTTGTTGACATTGGACTTGAACTTCTGTAGATTGTAATTTTCAGGAAATACGTATGATGGAAAGTTGTTCCAGAAAACGGCAGTTGAATGAATAAACAAGGAAGATGAAAAGTTGGTTCTGTGAGTTTGAAGTTGGACAGTATATGGATGTTGGCTGGTGGCAGCATGTGTAGGGAATGTTTTGAAAGAGACAGTGAGAGAGCGGGAATTATAGAAGCCAATTCAGAAGAACAGTGCCGATGGAAATATCTGTAGAAGAGGCATGCAGCAGAAACAGTATGTCTATGAGACAGCAAGTGGAGAGACTTAGAGATGAATCATTAATTAACCTAACTGTCCTCTTCTGAATGGAATCAAGAAGCCTGAGAGAAGTTTTGGGGCCACCACCCCAGATGTGGGAACAATATTCCATGGTAGGGCGGATTTGCGATTTGTACAGAGTGAACAGCTGTTTGGAAAAAAAAAGGAACGCCGAGAGCGAAAGAAAACCAAGTTTTTTTTTAGATGCAGAGGAAGCAATATTTGTAATATGTTTGTGCCAAGAGAGATTAGAAGCCAGGGGAATCCCCAAAAGAGAGATATCATTTTGCCTAGATTTTCGAGTGTCACCAAAGATAAGCATAGGAATGGAAGAATCCTTTTTGCGAGATATAAGAAAAGACTGAGTTTTAGAAGGATTGAAATCAACTAAGTTGTCTTTGCCCCACTGGAGAATTACTTGTAGATCGGCATTTAAGGAATTGGTAGCAGATTTTCGAAAAGTTGAAGCTGATTGTGCAGGACAAGGTTTCTCAAAATGGAAAGTGGAATGCAATGTGCTATCATTGGCAAAACTATGGATAGGATTTCTCCATTAATTTAGAAAGAGTAGAAGTAATTGCAATGGGATGATAATTGGATGGGAGGGATTTGTCACCCTTTTTAGGAACTGGCTGGATATGACAAATTTCCAAGCAGAAGGAAAAACACCTTTGGAATAAGAAAGTGAAAAAAGGTGGCAAACAACAGGAGTAAGTTCAGGAGCACAGGTTTTGAGAACAAGTGGAAAAATACCATCGGGACCTGGAGCTTTCTTAGCATCAAGATTCATAAAAATCCTGACATCCTTTTGACGGAAGACCACAGGCAGCATTGAATGGAGCGTGTTGGGAATGGTGGGAGATGTTTTACCAAGATCATTAATACATGAGTTGGAAAAAAAATGGGATGCTAGCAAGTCAGCTTTATCCTTGGCTGAAGTGACAACAGAACCATCTGGTTTGGGCAGAGATGGGCAAAAGTTGCGGCCAATAGCGTTGGCAAGAGACCAGAATTTTCGGCTACCATTAGGGCAAGAAGCAATTTTTCTACTCTTAGTCTGTTCAAACTCTAGTTTCGACTGATTAATAACTGCTTTACAATTGTTGTGAGCTTTGGTGTAGGCAGAAAATGACACAAGAATTAGAAACAAGCCAATTACGCTATATGCAACATTCTTCTCTTGAACAGCCCTAGCACATTTATTGGAAAACCAAAGTTTAGATTTTATGACGCCGATGAAACCACTGAATCTCCTTTATCTGCCTTCTGTATAATAATGTCCTTATTATTATTAGCTATATGGTGCAAGGAAGCCTGAGGCTTATACTGCACCAGCCAAAAAAAAAGAAAAAAAAATTCTTTAATACCCAGAGAGAGAGAGAGAGAGAGAGAGAGGGGAAAGGAATCACCAAGAAAGAGAAGAATGATGATATCCAGCTCAGGACCCTGGGTGTGCCAAACCCATACTCACCAGATGTGAGCCCCTGGGGTTCTTTCCCCGAAGTTCTCGTAAAGCTGAACTGTCATGTGTATTCAATTTAGGAAGTCGCGTTTCTTTTATGTTATTCACTACTTGGTTAACTTGTTTAAATAAATCTTTTTGTGGAACATTACGAAGTCCAAATTCAATATCAATTATACATGGTTTTTTACGAGGTGGTAAATTATAATTTAGTCCTTTGGATGAAAGTGAAATCTGGTCCTGCGATAGCGTACAGGATATTCCCCCCCAAGACAAATAATCACTATTTACACACTATACTGAACAATCGCTCTGTTATTTCCGCGTTCGCGGAAATAACAGAGCGAAATAAATTGATTTTTAATTATTTATATTTTACTCTAATGTAAGTTGTCGATTTTTTCGTTTTAATTTCTGGAGAGTATCATACGGAAGTGTTCTACGGTCTATACAATTTAATACAACAATGTGATTCTGCGTCCATTGTGTTAAATATTCTAACAATGTCACCTACATTATATTGGTGACATTGTTAGATGACAAGAATATCATCCTTACAGTGTAATGATCAGTTGAAAGTCATTGAACAGGCTGTTTTTTTCGATCGTCTATTCTATACTGTTTACTTTGCAGGAGTGACGCGTACTTTTCTCCGATATTTAAGCATCTGTACTGAAAAGTGCATAATTTGTTCCGTAATTATGACAGAGAATCTTAAGGATACAGTTCTAGAAGTAATGGAGGATATCGTTTCTATTGTGGTGTGCCATTTGGAGGGACGTCCAGTTAAGGTTTTTTCTTACGAAGGTCTATATTCTAAAATGACAAAACAGGGAGCTCGGAACATACAGAAATCTTCAATAAGCAGCAGAAATATCGAACTTCCTATAAAACTGGATTGTTTTATAAATCCACCACTGCAAAAAAGAATAGAAAGTAACAATGTAATCGATAATGCCTGTTTTCAGAAAAAAGGACGCAAGTTTACAACGGAAAAAAGAAATTGCTAGAAAATCACAACTGTTTTAAATGTACAAAATTAGACAATTTACCAATGATCATACTCTCTGGTTATATAATTAATCTTAACGTACTTACTTATCATTCGTTTGCCGTAGAAAACAAAAAACTATGTTCACATATGTATAATAAAATTCTTGGATAAACTGGTCTTAAGTTATTATTCAATCCTACGGGCAACTCACATATCATAAATCGGAAATCTTACACAAATCGAAACTTATTATAACTCCATTTTTCGGCACTTTACTTCACGACATGTTTAGGCTTGCCGCTAACATTGCGAACACAGTTCCGTTTCTTTCACAAGTAATAATAGTAATAAGAGCACCCTTTGCTTTATACAAAGAGATAGTCACCTCCTTATCTTTGTTAGCAATGTTTCTGTATATCATTGGCAAGATCCCGTGAGCTGCCCTGGCAGCATGTCTGCACTATTCAGAGGATTTCATATTGACTTCACCATTACCCCCAGGGATTTTTCCTCCTACTCTGAGTGTGGTACCACAAAGTTCATAAGTTACTCTCTGGTTGCTGCTACCCATATGCAGTAGCTCCATTGGAGCTATGTACTTGAGGTATTTATTTAGAGTAGTGCAATAACAAGACAACTTGTGCCTAAGTACCTCTACAAGTTGCCCATATAAATTGAAGTTTTACTTAAACAGTTGAAACTCTTATCCTGGATTTGGGAGAATAATAAAGATTGAAAGTACAGTTCTGCCTAAGCAACAGCAGTTGCAAAATTTATTAAAATTCGAGAAAGTAACTATAATGGTAACTAAAATGGAGCTAATAAACATAAAATTATAATAGTTGTAAAATTTACTTAATTAAAAAATACTGAACAATTACATGTTCAACATTTTCTCAATCTATGTATCACATAGTAAGCTCTACAACTCTCCATAGAATACTAAGTAATTTCTGCAGCTGGTACTGCAGAGATTACTTAGAAGATCGCTGTTTAGAAGTAAATTATATTTAAAAAAATTTAATCTAGTTCAAGCTCTAGAATTACAGCAATCCTAACTATAGTAAAAGCCACATAATTCTTCGCACGCGTGGGTAGCACATTTAGTATAATTACCGTCCTCCACACACTGGGTAGAAAAGACGCGTTCAAATCCCGTCAATGAAGCGAAGAATATTTTCATGTGTCTTTTTCACAATGTGGTTGAGTTGGTCGATTTCAGGTAAACGTAGCATGTTTTTTTCTCCAGAAAACTCGGGGTTTTCGTCCAGCAAACCAACCATAGAACACGCACAAATAATAGACATATTATATGTACGGTGCAATATGGCCTGAGTTGATGATTCGCTTAAAATCCGAAAAATGCAATAAGCTGTTATCTGAGTGGCTCAGCCAACATGCTTCACTGTGGCCCATGCTTTCCTTGAAGTTTGCAGTTTACAACTTTTTTCCCAACCTCGCAGAGTTAGTTGGCTTTATGCGACGGTATATTTTCTCTCCAGGAACCTCAGGTTTTTTGTCTAGCAAACAGGCACAACGCATCAGTGCCTCATAACCTTAGTTATAATTTTTCTCCTTCTTGAGGTATTTATTTAATAAATAAGCAACACTTGTACATGGGTTTCCCCCATCTCCGTCTAGTTTACTTTGTGGTGTGTTACAGTATGCTGTAAATGCCAGAGATTTAAAAGTGTGTGGGTCTTTCATTGTTTAGTGTCGTGTACCGTTGTTCTTCTAGTCGTTCCGCTGGACTCCAGTTGGGGCCCAACGTTGCCCCACTTACGTCACGTGGAGGCAGACCAAGAAGCCAGTAGCTTATATAAACTCTGGCAGGTCCTGCCACTTAGTTTCCTGAGATTTTTTCTCCAGAAAAAAGATTTCGGTGGCTAGGGCCTTAAAAAAAAAAAAAAAACTCGGTAAGGATGAGCGCTGGAATTAGAAAAGCCAAATTAGGCTTATGCGGTTTAATTTGGACGAAATTAAGTTTTTGCAGTTTGTGTGGGGGTATACGCTGGCGTATTAGGGAGAGTCGGGGGGGGGACTGAAGACGGGGAAAGACAGAAATATGGGGACGATAGAGAAGGATGTTCAGTGAGGCAGGCCTGTGCCCCACCAGGAGAAGGATAAGGGTTGGTAAAGTGTAAAGTTTGTTTAGGATCAAACGGCACCAGGGGTTTTTCTCATCCGCCTTGTTTTCATTGTGGGTATACCAGTTCACTGGAAATGCCAGAGATTTAAAAGTGTGCGGATATTGTATTTGTGTAGCGTCATGTCCCGTTGTTTTTCTGGTCGTTTAGCCGCTGGACCCCTGCTGAGGCCCAACGTTGCCCCACTTTCGCCCCGTGGAGGCAGCAGGAAACACCAGTAGACTAAGATTTACTCTGGCAGGTCCTGCCGCTTAATTTCCTGAGATTTCAGCGGCTAGGTCCTAAAAAAAAAAAAAAAGAAAAAAAAAGGGGAATAATCGCGTAATGGGGCTAACGTTAGGATTTGAAAGGCCGGAAATATTGTGAATGTAATTTAGATGAATGTAATTAGATTTGGAAAGTGTGGGGCAGTCGCTTGCATCAGATAGAGTAGGGGGGGAGACTGAGCTGGGGGGAAGATAGACAGAAATATTAGAATCAACAGGCAAGACGTTCCAGATTTCGGTGGGGCATGCCCATTTCCCACCAAAAGGGAAAGTGGGGGTGGCGAGCAGGGGAGGAAACAGGAGGACCATCTACTCCCCCCCCCTGTTAGGGAAAGGGAAGGAAAGGTGGGCCAGGCAAGGGCGCCGGCTCAGATCGCCAACATGGCTTGTGTCATCAGTCAGTGGAAGGTCACTCACGGGACAGTATCCCGACCAAGTTTTCCAAAGGTCCAATTTACTTAATAGTCATTCATGGGACTAGTCCCGTCTACATCGTCTTCATTTCTTGCTTCTTGTACTCACTACAGTTGAAGCTGTCGGTGGCGTAGTCTGTTTGCGGGCAGTTTATGCCGTTCAGGATTATGTTGGTATCAGGTCCATGCCGTGGTTTGCCCTAGTTTTTGCCGGGTGGACTCTTTACGGTTGCAATTGTGGTTGTGGGGACGTCCTTCTTCTTGTAAAGAGATCTTGTGCGAACTGGCTGAAAGCATTGTAGGTGTCTTTTTCAGTTAGTAGGAGGTGCTCCTGGTCTTGTAATATTAGTTCGGTGTTGGTTATGAGTCGGCAGCGGAGGTCTTTGTACAGTTGGCAGTCGTTCATTAGGTGTCTCCATGTTTTCCGTTGGCCACAATGGTATAAGGGGGTGTCGCTAAGTCCAAATCCTTGGAGTTTGTCACTTATAGCGCCATGTCCAGTTAGCAGATAGGTAACAAGGAGTCCAGGAGAGAGCCAAGGTGGATAATTTGGGAATACTAGTTATATTTCGGGTATACATTTTCTAGTAATTTCACCCTTGCTTGATGCTTGCCAGCGGTTTTGAAAAACCTGCTGGAGGTATATGGAGAGACGTTTACGTTCTGATTTGGAGTCATTTGCAGGATCCACAATTAAATCCAAGCTGGTAGCTCCTCGTCCTTAGCATTAGCATTAGCATTAGCATTAGTAGAGGCATTTGATGCAAGAAAGCAAGCTTATGCAGCATCAGCAAAAAAAAAAAAAAAATAAAAAAAAAAAAAATAAATAAATAAAAAATAACCACTTCCACTTCACCCCTCTGTTCGTTCGAAATACCTGTCCAGCTGAGCCTGAAACTTATTTAGGCTATCAACTTCCACGACAAGGGATGGAAGCCTATTCCACCAACCAACCACCCGCTGGCTAAAGGCAAATTTCCTCACGTCTATCCTACATCTGTCTTTTCTCAATTTGAATTTATGCCCTCTCAGGTGATTATTCTGAGCAAGAGGAAGAATCCCATCAGCATTGAGCATGCTCAAACCATTCAAGGCTTTATACACCTCTATCAGATCATCTCGCCGGTGCCTAATCTCCAGACACTGTAATTTGCAAAACTTAAGCCTTTCTTCGTAAGAGCACCCCTTTGTTCCATTCACTAATCTTGTTGCCCTCCTCTGTACTCGTTCCAGCATCTCTACATCCTTCTTGAAATGAGGCCTCCAGACCTGTATACAGTACTCAAGGTGTAGCCTGACCATTGCCTTATACCAGGGAATAATCACCTCCTTATCCCTGCTAGAAAAATTCTTATATATCATCGACAATACACCATGAGCTACTCTTGCAGCCCGTCTGCGCTGCTCAGAAAACTTCATATCTGCCTGCACAACCACCCCCAGGTCCCTTTCATTCTCTACCGCTGTCAGTGTAGTATCACAGAGTTGATACGTTGCTCTGGGGTTGCTGTTTCCCATATGTAGCACTTTACATTTGTCAATGTTAAACTTCATTTGCCACTCTCAGCCCATCTGCTCAACCTTTCCAGATCCTGTTGCAGTAGCATAGTGTCGGTAGTGTCCTTGACAACCCTGCCAAACTTCGTATCGTCTGCAAACTTGGACATTAAGCTTGATATACCATCATCAATATCATTTATAAATACAGAAAACAATAATGGACCCAATACTGAACCCTGAGGGACTCCACTAAAAACATTAGTCCACGATGAGCAGTGTCCATTGATTACCACTCTCTGTCTTCTCCCCCTCAACCACCCCTTTATCCATAGCAGCAATTTGCCTCCAATGCCACACTGGTCCAATGTGTGCAGCAGTCTTCCATGTGCAACAGTATCAAAAGCCTTTCTAAGATCCAAGTATATAATATCAAAGTTATTCCCTGGATCCAGTTCTTTTGTGACTGCATCATAGTATCCAATCGAATTGGTCAGGCAAGACTTCCCCTTAACAAAACCATGGTGAGTCTGAGTTATAACTGAAGTCTTGTCTAGATGATCCAGCAGTGCTTCTTTAACCAGTGCCTTTGTAGAGTTGGTTTACTAGACCACGGTAGGCAATCTTCAGGTCGAGGGAAGAGCCCCCGTTAGGGCCTGGAGCACATGTGAGCATACGGTTTTGCAAGCTCTTGAGATTGTTAGTAGAATGTACCGCTGCGTGGTTTCCAATTTTCTTCTGTTAACGGCTGGTTGGCCTTTCGGTACCACACGCCGGCAGCGTACGCAATGGCAGGCAGGAAGACAGTTTTGTAGAATAATTTCAGGGTTCTCCTTCGCAGGCCTTACAGGAGCCGTATGTTGGTTCCTTTGCACATGGACATAAAATTGTTGGTTTTCCTGCTGATGCCAGAGTTATAAGTGTAGTTGATGTAAAACCTAAAACAGCAATTGTGGTCTTTAATAAGTTATTGCAGGTAACTGTGCTCTCTGGGCTGTGTAGTCAGAACTCAACATGTGTGAACATTAGTACTCCTAGGTCGTCTTTTAATTTAATATCTCTTTGTTGTCCTCCAAGTCACGAAATTGTTAATTCTATCCATTATATGGAAACTGTTTTCAGTGAAATTGGTTATAGTAATTTAATTATTGCATTGGATTCCAATACAAAGTTTAACTTATGGTTTAGCGGCATGACTGATCAGAGAGGTCGCTTAATGGAGGACTTTATTTTAATGAATAATTTGTGTGTAGTCAATATATCAGGTCAGCCTTATACTTTTAATAATGTTCATGGCAGGTCGAATATTGATTTGACTTTAGTTACTCAGGGGTTATCCAGACGAATCTGTCATTGGCTTGTGAAAACGGACTATACGAATAGTGATCATAGATCTGTGGTTTTTCATATTAATTTGGCTGATTTAAATACTTCTTTAGATTTTGATAATTCTTGTGCCTCAAGAAGACAACGATTTAAGAGGCGAGTTGTTAATTGGTGGAATGCGGAATTATCCAGGTTAAGGAAAGAAGTATTTTTATGTAGGAAGGCATATCAGAGGTATAGGCGGTGGGGGCTGAATGAGGCTCAATTTTATCATGCATGTTATAGGAATAAAAAGAAAATTTATTATAGGGCTATTTATGAGAGTAAATTAAAGGCTTGGAGAAATCTAGTTACTAGTGTGGGCAATACAGATCCTTGGGGATTAATTTATAAACTAAGTATGAATAAAGTAAGACCTGGAGAGATAATGAATACAGTAATCGTCAATGGAGTGGAAACAACTGATTGGATTACAACAGTGCAGGCAATAACATCGGAGTTGTTTCCTCATGAGGAAGAAGGGGGGGAGACAACAGAGCAAGAAGGCATCAAGGACTCTAATGTAACTTACCTTGGGTCTGTTGATATTAGCTTATTTACTTTAGAAGAATTGAGAGCCGCTTCAAAGAAAATTAACATTTCCAAAACCCCAGGAATCGATTTAGTAGAGAATATCGCTGTTCTTAAAGTGATTGAGCTTTATCCTAACATCTTGTTAAACTTATATAATAAATGCTTACTTCAAGGTACCTTTCCTGGGATCTGGAAAGTTGGTTTGATCAAGCTGTTAATTAAGCCGGGTAAAAAACCAAATGACCCAAGAGGGTATAGACCAATTTCGTTATTGGCCAATCTTGGCAAAGTTTTTGAAAGGTTGTTATTTTTAAGATTGAACCAAGTCATGGATAAAAATGGTTTGACCCTGCCTTATCAGTATGGTTTCAAGAGAGGGCATTCTACGGAGAATGCCATTAATGATCTCATGAATTTCACCAACCAGGCAAAGGATAAGTATGTGTTAGCCATCTTTATAGATTTTACTGGAGCTTTTGACATGGTGTGGCATGAGAGTGTTCTGTCTGCATTAAGGGGTATGCAATGTCCAGACTTATTGTATAGGACGATACAGAGTATTTGTATTGTAGGAAAATTATACTGAAAGCTAAGCATCTACAGTTTAATAGGAATCTTTCGAGAGGGTGTCCTCAGGGGTCTGTATTGGGCCCACTTTTTTGGAACCTAGTACTGTACTTAATTTATGGCTAGAACAATCAATTGAAAATCTGCATAAGATTGCTTATGCAGATGATTTGGTTTTATGTGTTACTGGTAAATCCAGGGCTGTGCTTGAAATAAGAGTGGCTCAGGTATTAGAAAGTCTAGTGTCGTGGGCTGATCTGCACAAACTATTGATATCTACAACTAAAACTGTTATGATGCTTCTTAAGGGAAAACTAAATTATGCGCGACCGCCAAAAGCTTTAATTAAGGGGAGGCGGATTCCCCTAGTATCTGAGGTGAAATATCTAGGTATAAGAATTGATGATAGATTATCATTTTTCCCACATTTAAATTACTTACACGAAAAAATTAAAAAATTTAGTGCAGCAATAATTCGATTATCACGGTCAGATTGGGGGTTGAAAAGGAAAGTTTTAAATTTATACTACAAAGCAGTCTTCTTACCCATAGTTGCGTACGGAGCATCAGTGTGGTACTTCAGAGTTACTAACGTTAAATTTAAACAAAAAATTGTTATCGATTCAGCGCTCAATGCTTTATGTTATTTCTAATTTGTGTAGAACAGTCTCAACGAATGCTATGCAGGTTTTGGCCGGGCATTTGCCTCTAGACTTGTACATTGTGTATCGGGCCCTTTGTTATTACTTAAAAAAAGGCACAGTGGTTTCTTTTATGAATATTACATCTGATGTCACTATGGAGATGGCTAAAGCTAAGAAAAATGTTCTAACACAGTTGATTGGTATGTGGCAACAGAGATGGGATCTTAGCGTAACTGGGGAGGTGACTAGATTGTTTATTCCAACAGTTAAATTTACTTATGATAGTAACAACAAATGGTTTTTCCTTCTATGGTAACATCGTTTATTTTAACTGGCCATGGCTCATTAAATTTTAAACTACATTACTTTGGTCTAGTCAGCTCTCCTTTATGCACTTGCGGTCAACCTGAGACTTGGAGTCATTTATTATATGATTGTAGTTTGTATGTTCAACTTAGAGAAAGGCTAAAAGTGAAGATTGGCAATTTAGTTAGAGGCTGCGAAAGTGATCTTATTGCTAATCAGGATAAATTTCAAGCACTGCAAGAGTTCTGTGTAACTGTTTTTCAACGGAGAAGACATTGGAATAATCTAATGATTACTAATTAAGATTTGGTTATATACATTTTGATTATTTGTGTTTTTTTTTTTTCTTTTAGTTTGTTTATATTATGTGTGTGTATATATGTATTTTATTTATTTTTCTGATTTTTTTGCTGGCTTTCAGGTGTGGGCGGCCTGGGAGCGGGATTGCTGGCACCCACCGGTATAGCACTACTTCTGGTGGGTGCGGGATTTTTGTGCATGAGGCGCTTAAAATAGAAGACCAGGCCCAGCACCAAGTGAATATGGGCGGCCATTAGGGTCTATTCGCCAACGGGGAGCGGCTGTGCAGGTGACAGCTTCTCCTTGATGGCGAAGAGACCTTCCATACAGGTCTATTTTGCAGAGGTTCTGCACAAAGTCAACTTTATCAGGTGGAGATAGACGGAAGTCTAGGTTCCACCTTAGACATAATAATAATAATAATAATAATAATAAAAAAAATTCGCAGGCCTTACAGGATACTTTGCCCTACTTGCGAGGGTCGTCCCTGCGGACGACCCTCGCAAGTAGGGCAAAGTATCCTGTAATCTTTCTTTGAATGTACATCAGGTGGGGCATAAATGAAAGGTTCTTGCCCACTATGACACCAAAGTGTTTTCGTTCCTTTGTGAGCTTTATATTGGTTCCATGCATGCGGATTTGAGGAGGTCTCCTTATATGTAGGGTTCATTTCAGTAGTATTGAACTGGTTTTGGTAGAGGATATATGGAAGTTATTATTGTCGGTCCACTTCTGTAGGACACTAATGGCATGGGTGCCGAAGCTTCCAGCATGGCTTTGGAATCCTCCCTCAGTACCAGGAGCAGGTCATTCGCATACGCCTGGGATGTGACGCGTCCAAGGTCCCAGTTCAGAAAGCCGTCGAGTACCATATTCCGGAGGAGCGGTCCCAAGACTGAGCCCTGAGGGCTCAGTCTTGAAAATCTGAAATCCTCTCAATCTTGAAAGCCTCTGAAAATCTGTCTAGTAATGGAGCAGTGTGCCCTCAACGGCGACTGATCTGTTAGTGAGGTACGTCCTTATGCATTGGAAGAGGTTTGCTGGGATGTTGGCCTTCCGCAGTCGGCCGAGGACGCTTGGTCACCACAAGGTGTCAAATGCCCCGGCAAAATCTATTGCTATTGCCAGAAGGTATTTTTGGTTAGTTGTCTCTGCAGTTCTAGTAATGTTTTCCAGGGCGTCCTGGGTGGAGCATGGTTGTTATTAGAAGCATTAGCAACTAAGGCCATATGCGGTGGTCATTCCCTGACCTTTCCGCATCCTCCGTATTTGGTGGTCACGGGCTTGAACCCCTGTCTAATCAAGAAGCGTGTGCTACGCACTGCTGCTCCTGCCCACCTGGCTACGCAGGCGCCTGTGTGGAGCAGCTCCACCTGAAACCAAACTAGTTTTGTCACTGTAGGCCTGAAGCCGAGTAGTGAGTTTAAATTCTGTCTCTGAGAAGGTGTTCAAAGAGCTTAACACAGAGAGAAGCGCTATGGGTCGGTAAAACTCCGGGAGGTCCTGTTGCTTGTGTGGATTTTTGAGGATAAGGCGCAGCCTGGCAGCCGTCCAGGCTTGCAGAAAGTATTCCTCCTTGAGGCAGTGGTTAAATAGGTTAAGTATCACCTCGGGAATGGTCTCGACGGCCTTAACAATCTCGGGCTCCACGAGGTGGGCACCAGGTGATTTCTTGTTTCGTAGCTTCCTAGCGGCGATATCAAGTTCAGTTCTGGTGAATGGCTCTTCCATGTTGGCATAATGACTACTACGTACTACTACGACATTATCCTGGTATAATGATATTTGTTCCGGAGTAGATTAGCATTAGCATTAGCATTAGTAGAGGCATTTGATGCAAGAAAGCAGGCTTATGCAGCATCAGCCAAAAAAAAAAAAAAAAAAAAAAAAAAAAAAGTAACATAAATAAATAAAAATAACCACTTCCACTTCACCCCTCTGTTCGTTCGAAATACCTGTCCAGCTGAGCCTTAAACTTATTTAGGCTATCAACTTCCACGACAAGGGATGGAAGTCTGTTCCACCCACCAACCACCCGCTGGCTAAAGGCAAATTTCCGCACATCTATCCTACATCTGTCTTTCCTCAATTTGAATTTATGTCCTCTCAGGTGATTTTTCTGAGCTAGAGGAAGAATCCCATCAGCATTGAGCATGCTCAAACCATTCAAGGCTTTGTACACCTCTATCAGATCACCCCGCTGGTGCCTAGTTTCCAGACACTGTAATTTGCAAAACTTAAGCCTTTCTTCGTAAGAGAACCCCTTTGTCCCATTCACCAATCTAGTTGCCCTTCTCTGTACTCGTTCCAGCAACTCTACATCCTTCCTGAAATGAGGCCTCCAGGCCTGTATACAGTACTCTAGGTGTGGCCTGACCATTGCCTTATACAAGGGAATAATCACCTCCTTATCCCTGCTAGAAAAATTCCTATATATCATTGACAATAGATGGAGTGAGGTGTCCTCGGAACATGCTGTCCAAAATATTATTTATGGTCTCCTGTCATGTCTTGGTGTAAGTCCCTTGTGGCGTCCTGGTTGCGGGAATGACTTCTCCCATCGGGAGTTTATTTGTTATAACTTTGTATACAACACCTAGCGGTTGTCGTTACCCATTGTAGAGATTAGTTGCTCCTAAGGGTTGGTGTTGCAGTTTCTCGATTTCCAAATTTTCACTGCAAGTAGGACCGTATCAAGCCATTACGATGACTTGACACGTAATCACCCGAAAAGGGCGAAGTAAGACAACTGTTTTGCTGCCTTAGAGATTTTGACTGAACTAGCATCCTCCAGGTTAACATGGGTTGTTGTTATACTGCCTTTATTTCAGATTCTTTAAAACGAATTGAGTATTTAAATATGCTTAATAACGACACTTTACTATATATATATATATATATATATAATTTTTTTTCTTTATTGAAGTATTTAATTAGTTTAATGGAATCAGAGGACAATTATTACAACAGACCCCAAACAGTCCAACAACCAAATAAATTGGCCACGTTTCGAATTTCTATGTATTGAAATCCGTCTTCGAACCTGAATCTTTGGTTTAGGATAAATTTATAACTCTACCACGGAAGACCTAACTGTTCTTTAGGAGATACCAAGATATGCCACCAGAGAGACCCTATTGTACCACACAAACTTACCATTACCATTAATTAGGAATTGATTATTTTTTTTTTACTGAACAGTATTCCGATGAAGGAAAATTGAGTACTGCACACTTTTTCATCTTTTTCTTTCGTTGCTGAAAAGAATTGGATTGGGTGAAAAAAATATGATCCAATACAGACCTACTCAAAAGGTGATGCGTATTTACACGCCAAAGAAAGTGAGGCTATGAAACAACAGTGTATTGGTTCATACAGAACCAATACTACAGAAGAATACACGCTCTAATAGCGTGTATTCTTCATTTGGATTCTCTCTTTGCTGGATCCCATCAGTGATGCAGGAAACGTTATGTGGTTTTTTCAATACATGGCTGAGTTAGTCGGTCTCAGGAGAGGGTGGTACCTTTTTTTTTTTTTTTCCCCATAACTGGGATTTTTGTTTAACTCAACTGCTTAACCGACCAGACAATACGCAGTTTATAGATATTATACACATGGGTCGATGAGGTAATTCTGAGTAGCATAATATGACATTTTTTTGTGTGTTTTTAGAGGATAATTCCAAATTTCCTGGAGATAATTATACTATCCTCTCTTATGCCAACTAACCCCGCCGCATTGTGAAAAATTTGACGAAAGTTCATAAAAGGACTGGGTTCGAATCCCGCTTTCTGTGCAGATGGAATTCAATTACAGGATTTTCCATTCTTAGACGACTTCATGCTAAGCCAATATCTTCTTTTTTTATTATTATTTTATTTTTTCTGTGAAATTCCTTGAAATAATGCCAATGTGGAAATAATACTTTCTTTGAAGATACTCTGGACAGAAACGTGAAATCGAATGGAAGGTGAAAATCGAATGGAAGGTGAAAATCGTGAAATCTACCACGGAAGACCTAACTGTTCTTTAGGAGATACCAAGATATGCCACCAGAAGCGATTCTGGAAGTAGCAACTGAAATTAACTGATTGGAAGCGATTCTGGAAGTAGCAACTGAAATTAAAAATTCTTTTTTATAAAATAAAACAAAGTTCCTTGGAAAAAAGACACCCTTTGAAATTCACGAATTCTAATAAAAGATCAAACAATGCTGAACTCTGCTTAAATTTTTAAACCCCAAAAACTGATCTAGTTTATTAAAACAAGCTTGAAAGAACATTTTACAGAAAACATTTTTACACTGGTGTGCAAAATTTAAGGACCAGTCAGGTTTTCACATGTAGCTTCTCATAGGAGTAGCCTAGATATGGGAAAAGCATACCAAAGGAACCTCCTGAGGTACAGAAATGATGAAGGAAACAACACCGGAAACAAAACGGTACAGAGGGACTTTATTCAAAAATGGCAACATTTTTGAATAAAGTCATGATACAGATGCATCACTGCCAAAGATGGAACACAGGGAAGAGGTTGTCCTCAGTAGGAGATATGGCCACTCCTAATATCGATACGTTGTTGATAAGTTCTTGCGGTAGCATCGTCCATTCCTCTGTCAACGCCATCTTTAGCTGGTGAACATTTTCTGGTGGGTGTGGACGTGCCACTAGGCGTCTCCTCAGATCGTCCCATTTGCGTTCTATGGGATTTAGATCGATGGAACGGGCAGGCCAATCCATACGAACAATGTCCTCACTCTCCAAAAGCATATCAACAGCTGCAGTGCGATGGGGTAAGTGTAAGTGTAAGTGTGTGTTGTTGTCTTACGGCACCAGGGGTTTCCCCCATCTCCGCGTTGCTTTCATTGTGGCGAACCAGTTCACTGGGAAATGCCAGAGATTTAAAAGTGTGTGGGAATTGTTCATGTGTTGTGTTCTGTACCGTTGTTCATCTGGTCATTTAGCCGTTGGACCCCTATTGAGGCCCAACGTTGTCCCACTTACGCCCCATGGAGGCAGACCAGGAACCCAGTAGCTGTAGATTCACTCTGGCAGGTCCTGCCGCTTAATTTCCTGGGATTTCGGCGGCTAGGACCTTAAAAAAAAAAAATAAAAAAATAAAAAATAAATAAATAAAATAAAATAAAATAAAAAAAATAATAAATAATAAAAAAAAATAATAATAATAAACAAATAAAAAAAAATATATATATAAGTAAATAAAAAATCTGCACTGGGGTAATGTCGCTTTGGTTTGCTAGGCCGAGTTTTGGGCGTAAGGTAATTTTATCATATTAAGTTTTTGACGTGTGGGGCTTTCGCTATGATGAAGGTAGAGAGGGGAGGGAGACCGAAGATTGGGGGGAAAGACAGAAATATGGGGCCAATAGAGTAGATAGCCCCAGTTTTCAGTGGGGCATGCCCATGCCCCACCAGAGTAGAAGTTTGGGGGTGGAGGAGAAGGAACAAAAAATGTCCCCCCCCAAGGAAGTGGGAATAATAGGTGAAGAGGGCGAGGGTGTCCTCTTCAGATCGCCATCAAGCTGTTTGCAACTGTGCTGCGTTTAGTCTGTTCTCTACTGTCTGTGCTGCATTCCCCCGTCCTTGCTTTTCTCTTCCGTGTGATCAGCACTCTTCTTGTCCAAGTACTGGTCCTCTGCAGGGTTTCAGTCTTTTTTGTCACATTTGGCGCCGATTTTTGTCAATCTCTGTGTACGTTGCTGTAGATAGCTATTAGTGTTTTTCTCCTGGTGAATAAGTCTTGCGCATACTGGGAGAGTGCCCTATATTCATCCTCAGTGTCCAGGAAGTGGTGCTCCAGTCCTTTTGGGAAGTATCTTAACCTTGTTATTAGTAGCCCTCTGAGGTCTTCATAGTGTTGACAATCATAGACTATGTGGCTCCAGCTTTCACTTTCCCCACATATGCAGTTGGGGTCCTCAACGAGTCGGAAGCCAAACAGCTTCTCTTTGTAGGGTCCGTGTCCGGTTAATAGTGTTGTCATATGGTACCCTGGGAAGTACCACGGTGGCTGCTTTGGGTATATTTTCTGGAGGTCTGGTAGAAATCTTTTTGTTACTTCGCCTTTTGTAGTCTCTGTCCATCTTCTCTGCCAAAGATCTAGGAGGTGGGTCTGTAGCCTATTTTTTTCGTGTTTTAGGTTGCCCGCCGGGTCTGTCGTGTATCCTTGGTGGGTAGCGGCCACACCCCTGGCCAGCAAAAACAGTAGCCCCGCCTGAACTGCCTCCAGGTCCAGAGGGAGCGCTCCAGCAAGTACCTGCAAAGCTGGGGTACTTACCGTGCTGCAGGCGCGCGTTGTTGATAGCAGTATGGTCCTTTGGGTCATTTCTAGTGTTCTTTTGTTGACTACCAGTGTCGTTTTTGGATACCACACCGCTGCAGCATAGGTGATTGCAGGCAGGAAGGTTGTTTTATAGTAAAGCATCAGTGCTTTTTTCTTGAGTCCCCAATCTTTCCTTGTGATTCTGGTTACCAGGCCAGAGTATCCTCTGATTTTTCTTCTGATGTATTTCAGATGCGGCTGGAACGTCAAGTTTTTATCTAGGATAACGCCGAGATACTTCAGTTGGCTCACAAATTTGATTGTTACATTGTTGATTTTAATTTGCGGGGGTCGTCGTAGTTGCAGAGTCCCCTTTAGCAGGATCGATGAGGTCTTGTCTGACGATATTTTCAGCTGGTTCTTTGATGCCCATTGCTGCAGCCGCTGCAGTGCCTGATTTGCCAGCGTCTCCAATTGGGCCCTGGAGTCCGCCTCCACCGTCAATGTCAAGTCGTCCGCGAAGGCGTGTACTGCCACAGAACCCAGGTCCGTAGTCAGGAATTCATCGAGGACCATTGTCCACAGAAGCGGCCCAAGCACCGACCCCTGCGGACATCCTCTGTGCACCTCTCTTGTTATTTTTTGATAGTGTACATTGATTTCCACTCTTCTTTGTGTTAAATAGCTTTCGATTACTTTGTAGAGGTTAAGAGGCACCTCAGCCTCCCTCAACCTTGCCAGGACGCTTGGCCACCAAAGTGAATCAAACGCCCCAGCAAAGTCAACAGAGATGAGCAGCAGATACTTTCGTCTACAATCCTGGAAAATCCTTAGCAAGTTTCCCAGTGCGTCCACGGTTGAGGATCCTGGTCTGAAGCCATACTGATTTCTGGCATGTAGGCCTGCCGCTTCATAGTGTTTTATAACTCTCACATGGAGTAATCTTTCAAACAATTTGCTTGCCACTGGGAGCAGTGCGGTGGGTCGATATGAATCCGGAAATTCTGGATTTTTGGTAGGATTTTTCAGTATTAGTTTTAAATTTGCTGTTTTCCATGCAGTTGGGAAATGTCCTGTTTCCAAGCATCTATTGTATAGTGTTAGGAGTAGGTGCGGATTGTATTCCACGGTTTTCTTGAGTATTTCAGGCTCAATAAGATCGAGGCCCGGGCATTTTCTATTTCTGACCCTACTAGCGGCCACGCTGAGTTCATCCAGGGTGAAGGGAGGCTCAATCGCCTGGTTTCTGTAGTTATCGTTTCTGTCGCATGTCTGTTTCTGACCTGGCATAGTTAACATATTTGGTTTTTGATATATTCTGTCGAGTATGTTATTCATCGACTGCTCCCAGGTTGTGGTGAGATCTCCCTGCCGAGTCCTGGTGGTAGAAATCACCTCCCCCCTAGGCAGTCTATTGGTTGTTACTTTGTAGACAATGCCCCAGGGGTCATTGTTCCCTGCTGTGGAGACCAAGGACTCCCAAGAGCGTCTTTTACTTGTCTTTATGGCGTCAGTGTACCGGTTTCTTATTTGTCTATATATTTGCCTCAGGGCTTCAACCTCATTTGCTGGCCATGTTCTTCGGGCCCTCTGGAAGTCCTTCCTACTCTTGTTCATTTGTCGCCGGAGCATGGCAATGTCCCGGGTCCACCAGGGGACTGCGCCCAGTCGGGGGTGTTTCTTCCTGATAGTTTGGTTGCTGATATCTATCATCAATTTAGTAATTGCCTTCTGCAGTTCGTTCGGATTATTCTGTGGATCTAGGGACGGAGGTTTGTTGTTAACCGCTGTAGTTAGTAGCTCTTTGTATTGGGGCCAATCTGCCTTGGCAACTGCGTATCTGTGGGGTGTTTGTATATTTGCTGTTGTTCTTGGCAGCGTTCTTGTTACTTTGCAGGTGATGACTCGATGGTCCGAGGTGGTCTAAGCGTCTTCCACCCTCCAGTCGGTCACGTGGTTCGCCAGGTTCCTAGTTGCTAGGGTGATATCGATGGTGGCCTCCCAGAGGGTGTTGCAGAATGTTGGCAGATGGTGCGGTTGGTTCAGTACAACAAATTGTGATCCTATCAGATAGTTTTCGAGTTGCTGCCCATTTGTTGTTCCTCTTCTGTCGGCAGTAACGCTGTGCCATAGTGGAGAGCGACAGTTTACATCCGCTCCTATAATTATTTTTTCATTCGGCAGAGTGTTTTGGAGACGGCGCAGGTAGTTGACTGTGGTGTCAATTTCCTGTCCTGGCCTGCTGTAGAGGGCCACTACATATAGGGAGCCTAGTGCTGTAATGAGCTGGGTACAGGCAGCCCAGGTCGTGCACAGTTGAGTTACTTTTGTTGCAGTGATTTTGGTGTTCCTGACTAGGACCGCTGCCCATGGGGTGTCCTCCTCCGTGTGGACGGCCTTATATTGCAGTGGATACCCCACCACCCGCTTTGCGTGAACGTATGGCTCCTGCAATATGATTATGTCGGTGTCTTCCTCATCGGCCCTGACCCGGATTTGGTCTGCCACTGTTTTGGCTCGTTGCGCGTTAGTCTGGATTATCTTAATCATTGCTATATTATACTTTTTATTTCTTGTCCCCATAATCGATTCTATTTTGGTATATGCTTTTGGCTTTAAGGTAGACTGGGCACTTCGGGTCCTTGATTGAATGCGCGTGTTCTATTTTCATTGCCTTACAGTTTGCGCAGGTGGCTTCCTTGTCTTTGTGTGGACAGTCTTTAAAGGCGTGTCCCTTCTCTGTGCAGTGTCCACAAGTTGGAACTGTCTGGGATGGGGTGTGGTGTTATCATCCATAAACACGAAATCGGGGCCAATGGCACATCGGAACAGACGCACATGGGGAAGGATTATCTCAGTAGAAGCCGACCGGGCTAGCCGGGTTGGAAAGTGCCTGTCTGGCAACCCAAAGGTCGCGGGTTCGATTCGCGCCTCGGGCTGGATATCACGATGGTGCCGAACCAACCAGTTGGTTGGATATCCCGGCCACGATACACGAAGGAAGTAAGAAAAAAAAACTGGTTCCTTCGTGTATTGATCATATCATACGAAATAAAATAAATAAATCTCAGTAGAAGTATGCGCTGGTAGCACAGTGTTAGCATCACCGTCCTCCCCACACCGGGTGGAAAAGGTCCGGGTTCGAATCCCGTCGATGACCCAAGAATCTTAATGGGCTTTTTACACTCCGTGGCTGAGTTAGTCGGTCTCAGGCGTAGATAGCAAGGGTTGGTCCCCCAGAAAATTGATTTTTTCGTCCAGCAAAACAGTAAAATCGACCAGAGAACACACCCAATTTACAGACATAATAAATAAATGGGTAGATGTAATAATTTACGGGTGACCCTAATATCATAATTAGATTACAGTAGCTTTTCCGTTACAGTACCGCCTTCCAGTATCTGGAGCTATTGTGTACGTCCCTCAAAGATAACGCCTCCCCAGACGAGAACACCTCGACCGCCATATCGATCTCTTTCAGCGATGTTTGTGGGGTGATACCGTGTGCCAACCTCTTGCCAGATTAGCTGACGTCCAGAATCGCTGCTGAGACTGAATCTACTCTCATCAGTAAAGACTACCTTATGTAAAGATTTTGTGCTTGTAACCTTTAGAAATAGTGTTGGTTCTTAAGTTTTGCACACCAGTGTATAACCGAACCATATAGAGGCGAATTTGATCTATTAAAATTATACCGCTTTCTAGTTTTTATAAGTAAAATTATTTCAAATAAGTGTTAAGAACATTTAACAGATGCAACATAGATGCAAGCACTGGTTATCTAAATAATACATAATAACGCGCCAAATACATAACAACCCACAAAAAGAAACTCTACCTTAACTATAGTTAAAGTATAGTTTCTTTTTGTGCCCATTTGATGTCGTGAAAGTCTGCTCTCTGAATCCCTGAGTCGACTTTCGCTAATTCAGGTTGATTAATCAACTTTAGTAACTGGTTGTTAATTTTACTTGGATGAAATATTAATTTGTTGATCTTTTTGTACACTATTTTATGAATTTATATTAGCATTGCTAATATAAATTCATATATTTATATTAGAATGTTGTACAAAATCTAATACAGTAAATATTACATTATCTTGGCTTTTATTGATTAGTCCCTGAAATCTCCCGATTTTTTCTTTGTACGTTGTCCCAATTGTTTCGTTTAGAATACATTTACAGAATTAATTTTTTCCCCGATTTTTTCAGCTCCAGTATTAATTTATTGAGATATTTTCGTTTTTTTCCAAACTTTTTCATCTTCAGACTTCTTTTTGTCCAAAATTTTCATTTCTAGAATTCGTTTTGTCCAGATGTTTTCGTTTCTAGTCTTCTTTTGGTCCAGATTTTTCCTCTCCAGACTTTTTCTTCAGATTTTCATCCGTTTCATCCATTTCAGGGATGAAATTCTGTGGACCCTATGGCTTTGTGTCAAGACTTTTGCTGTTTATAAGCAAACAATACGTACAGTATCAATGAAAGAAATGCTGTATTTTTATTGTAACTTTAATAACGCAATTTTGAAATGAAAAAATTTAATCCAATAATAAATATTTTGTTTGAACAAATTCTCTGTTTTTCAGTAGGGGGATTTTGATGTTTTTCGATTACTGTATTTCGTATTCTTCCAATATGGTTTCTTCCAGTTATTCGACGTAACGCAGTATGTAAAAAAATATATATGTATATACACACAAACAAAACGTAGTATATTTATATATATATTATTTTTGCACAAAATTCCTTTATCTCCATTTCTAGTTCTCTCTTAGAGTACATGGAACTTTTCGATTCGAAATATGTCTCGGCATCGAAATGTGCGTGGTATGAATTATGACGAAGGTATTTACATTTATGCATATTTAGCTGAGTTGGTGTTATTTTTACTACTAATATTTTTAACTTTTGTTTAACTTATCGATGAAGAGTATCGCATCGGAAATTAACTTTTACTTTTCAGTTAGCTGCTTTCACCTAGCTTTAGTTAACTGCTTTCACTTTTTGTTAGGCTATGTCATCGACTCTTGCAAATAGGGTGACCAACTCTTGATCAACCAATTTCGGGATATCGACCTTAAAAAATGGGGACACAACCAAAAAAAAAAATTTCGGGATTTTTTCATTGGTACGTCAGATAACAAAATGTTTCACCTATACGATGTGGCAGCACACACACACGCGTACCAATTAGAAGCTTGGATTTTTGTTTGTCTGGGAATCTAAGACAAATAAACATCGAAGATGTGAACTTTCTATACACATTCACGCTATGCTAGTTAATGAATTTTAGTGCGATCTATTATTATATTATTTATTTTACGTTATGTGATAAATCGGGACAAATGGCGTCCCGCCTAGGGTTCTTTCGGGACGCCTCTATAGAGAGCCGAAAATTGGGTTGTTCCGCAAAATTCTGGACGGTTGGTCACACTACTTGCAGACTTCTCAGGTTGTAATTACAGTTGGTGTCTGAGTCCCCGCAGTTACCAGGACTTGAAAATTAAAGTTTTTTTTTCCCTTGAGAAAATTGGCCAAACACTTGAATATTTTTTTATGAGAACGATCTTCTTTTATAATAAAAAATGTCTAATAAAATAATTTTCCCATTTTACAATTCCTACATCACATCCATTTTTTACTATGTAAAAGTACATAATAACCATTACTATATAATATCGGTGTAAATACACCATATTCTGGCGCCTCCTTAGCCAGGTGGGCAGGAGCAGCAGTGCGTAGCACGCTTCTTGATTAGACCGGGGTTCGAGCCCATGCCCACCAAATACGGAGGATGTGGAAAGGTCAGGGAATGACCACCGCATATCCCCTGAGCAATATGGCCTTAGTTGCTAATGCTCCTAAAAAACAAATAACAACAACAACAATAAATACACCATATCTACTCATCCTTCACAACGAGCTGCTCATATATTGCACTACCTTGAATAAGAAATGTTTCACTTGCAATACCAGGGTACCTGCCCACCCACCCACCGATGAAAAGCCAACTAGCTTTGAAATTGTGCCATCTGTGTCGTGGCACCCACCGAGAATAAGCAACAATAGTCTTCTCTATTAGTGAAGCGTTACTTATTCGAAGTAGTGCAATACATTGGCAACTTGTGAAGGATGAGTACTATACGAGATACAGATGAATTGATGCCTTTCACGCTACTACCATAGTTTTTCTTTAAGAGTTGTCTATGGTGTATCTACACCGATATTATATAGAATCTTAAAATATTATGCCCAGTTTCATTTATTTAAATAATAAACATTATGAAAATTTGGTCCCCATTCGTTTTTTTTTGGATTTGTTTCATTTTTAGTGGAATTTTCTGGAACCAGTTATCCTTGGATAACGAGGATCCCCTGTACCAGCTTGCTAGTGTATTAAAGAGTAAAGATACCATCAGCATTTAGTTTACTCAAACCATTCAAAGCCTTAAACATGTCATTAGATCTGCATCTAATGACATGTTTACCTAGCTCCAGATGCATAATTTGCAGAATTGGAGCCTTTCCTGGCTAAGAGCACCCTTTTTTTGTTTCCCTTACTAATCTCAATGCTCTTATCTGCACCTGTTCCAGCAGATCCACATCTTTCATAAAATGAGGCCGTCAGGCCAGCATTGACAGAACCTGATGAGTGATCCTAGAATCCCAGAATAACAAGCTATTTGGGTGGTACCATCAGCCATTGCAAGTCCTTTGTCTTTCTGTAATATGGAGCTTTGGACAGTTGATTTTGGCAATTTTATTCTGTTATGAATTTATTTGGTCTTGTAATTATTGTCTTATGTTTGGTGTATTTTGAAAGTGCTGGAAAATTAAGGATGGCGACGTTAATTTGTGAGATTGGAAAGTTTTGACCATAATTTCGAAAAGTAAACTTATCAACTGGAACTGCCATTGTAAAATTATTTCTTGAATAAAGAAAAAGAGGCCACCTCCATGTAGAGTTTCATTGGAACAGCAACTAACCCAGAGTAGGATTAGTCGCTGGACTAGACGTGTGAGGTATTTGCATTCATGTGGCATTTAGCCAAAATTTACAGCTCATTTTGACTCACTTGCAGATTTAGTTTTGGGAAAATCAGTGACTGATTGACATATTCATTTGGGGTCACACACATAAAAAGGGCACATGGTCATGCAGCATTTTTTGTAGTTTTTTTTTTTGTTTATTATAAACTACAAAACTGCAAAAAAAGATAAAAAATTAATTTTTATCTTTTTTGCTGAATTGAAAATAGTATTTTATTAATTATTATTTATATACTTTTTTTAAAAAATTTCTTCTATGAAGATCACTTGAAATTTCTTGTGCTATAACTTAGTAATTATACTGCTGAGTAACAAAAAGACCCTTTATGTCACTCTTATATACTGTATTAAAAATACATAATTAGTATTGCCATATTTTGTGTTTAAATTTAATTGTTAAGTGGTGGTAGGAACTAACCAAAATTTTTTTTACTCTTGTTTTCTCTGAATACCTTCAATATTCAGAAACTCCAGGGGGGGGGAAGGGAAATAGTTTTCAGAAAATACATACAGTGGATACAAAGAGCCAAATTATAACATGTTGGTATAGATATATTACCCAGAATAGGTGGGGAACAGATTACATTTGTTGGATGCAGTGTTTTTTATACATATGCATTGTTTTCTGTATACATTTGCAATGTTTTTTACACTGGCTGATTCCAAGAAAAGTGCATTCCATAAAGAAAATCACTTTAGTAAATTGAAATGAAAACAGAATTCTATATTATCATCATTTAGTTATATAATATCGTTGTAAATACACCATAGTTTACCCATAAGTTTAACTACATATGTAATGTAACGGCATCGTTTAGATTTTATCTCATATTGTGGCTACCTTTACAAGATACCAGGTATTGCACTCCTTAAAATAAATAATGCTTCTCTAGTAGAGGAGAGTACTGTTATTTATTCTCAGTGGGCACCACCACCACCCAGACATGTTTCGGGGCTTGTTGGCTCACTCATCAGTGGGCGGGCAGGTATTCTGGTAATGCAGACATGCCATCATGGTTGCGAAGTTAATTCCACAATATGAAAGATGCCAAATTGTGAAGATAATGATAATATTCTAAATGCTCAAGGCATAATACAAAATGGGTTGAAATTAACTATATAATATCGGTGTAAATACACCATAGTTTTCCCATAAGTTTAACTACATAGCCAACAAGCTCCGAAACGCATCCGGAGGGTGGTGCCCACTGAGAATAAATAACAGTAGTCTCCTTTATTGGAGAAGTGCTATTTATTTGAAATAGTGCAATACCTGGTATCTCGTTGTGAAGGTAGCCACAATATAAGATAAAATCTAAACAATGTCGTTACACTACGTATGTAGTTAAACTTATGGGTAAACTATGGTGTATTTACACCAATATTATATAGTTAATTTCAACCCATAACGTATTATGCCTCGAGCATTTAGTCTTCAAAATATTATCATTATCTTCATCATTTGGCATCTCTCATATTGTAGAATTAACTTTGAAACCAGGATGGCATGTCTGTATTACCAGGGTACCGGCCCACCCACTGATGAGTGAGCCAACAAGCTCTGAAATGCATCTGGGTGGTGGTGTCCACTGAGAATAAATAACAGTAGTCTCCTCTACTGGAGAATCATTATTTATTTGAAGTAGTGCAATACCTGGTATCCTGTTGTGAAGGTAGCCACAATATGAGATAAAATCTAAATGATGCTGTTACACTATGTATGTAGTTAAACTTATGGGAAAACTATGGTGTATTTACACTGATATTATATTTATTTATTTTTTTTTATGTAAACCCCAAACACTAGAGGTAATTAGAACCCATAGTACTTAGTATCGTGCTTGGGTTGGAGGTTGAGAAGAAGAAAGAAGATATTTGTTGATGTTGGACTTGAACTTCTGTAGACTGTAATTTTCAGGAAATATATACGAAGGTAGGTTGTTCCAGAAAACGGCAATTGAATGAATAAACGAGGCAGATGAAAAGTTGGTTCTGTTAGTGTGAAGTTGGACAGTAAATGGATGTTGGCTGGTGGCGGCATGTGTTCGGACTGTTTTGAAAGAGAGAGAGTGGGAATTATAGAAGCCAATTCAGAAGAACAGTTCCCATGGAAATATCTGTAGAAGAGACATGCAGCAGAAACAGTACGACTATGAGACAGCGAGTGGAGAGACTCTGTTAGAGATGAATCATTAATTAACCTAACTGCCCTCTTCTGAACTGAATCAAGAAGCCTGAGATAGGTTTTAGGGGCACCACCCCAGATGTGGGAACAATGTTCCATGGTAGGGTGGATTTGTGATTCGTACAGAGTGAATAGATGTTTGGAAGAAAAGTAACGCCAAGAGCGAAACAGAAAACCAAGTTTTTAAAGATGCAGAGAAATCAATATTTGTAATGTGTTTGTGCCAAGAGAGATTAGAAGTCAGGGTAATCCCCAAAAGAGATATATCATTTTGCCTAGAACTCGGAGTGTCACCAAAGATAAGCATAGGAGCAGAAGAATCCTTTTTTGCGAGATATAAGACAAGACTGAGTTTTAGAAGGATTGAAATCAACTAAGTTGTCTTTGCCCCACTGGAGAATTACCTGGAGATCGACATTTAAGGAATTGGTACCAGATTTTCGAGAAGTTGAAGCTGATTGAGCAGGGCAAGGTTTCTCAAAATGGAAAGTGGAATGCAATGTGCTATCATCGGCAAAACTATGGATAGGATTTCCAGTCAATGAAAGAAGGTCATTAATTTACAAGAAGAAAAGAGTAGGGGAAAGAACTGAACCTTGGGGGACACCGGCATTAGTGGAGAAGTTAGAAGACAGTGAGCCATCTACCATCACCCTCAGTGGGCGATCAAAGAGAAAACTGGATAACCAATTACAAAAAACAGTTGCAAACCATAAGATGGAAGCTTGTTTAGAAGACCTTTATGCCAAACACGATCGAAACCTTTAGATGTCAAGAGCAACTGCTTGTGTTTAACCGAACTTTTCCATTGAATTTGTCCATAAATGGGTAACATAAGCCAGAATATCACCAGTGGAATGACACTGACGGAATCCATACCGGTGATCGTTGATCAGATGGAAGGTTTCCAGGTAGTTTAAGAGTTGGCAGTTAATTAATTTCTCCATTACTTTAGAAAGAGTAGAAATAATTGCAATGGGACGATAATTGGATGGGAGGGATTTGTCACCCTTTTTAGGAACTGGCTAGATATGAGCAAATTTCCAAGTAGAAGAAAAAACACCTTTGGAATAAGAAAGTGAAAAAAGGCGGCATAGAACAGGAGTAAGTTCAGGAGCACAGGTTTTGAAAACAAGTGGAGAAATACCATCGGGATCTGGAGGTTTCTTAACATCAAGATTCGTCAAAATCCTTCTGACATCTTTTTGACAGAAGATCACAGGAGGCATTGAATGGAGCGAGTTGGGAATGGTGGGAGGTGTTTTACCAAGATCATTAATACAGGAGTTGGAAGAAAAATGGGATGCTAGAAGGTCAGCTTTATAATAGGCTGAAGTGACAACAGAACCAACTGGTTTTGACAGAGGTGGGAGCAGAGATGGACAAAAGTTGCGGCCAACAGCTTTGGCAAGAGACCAGAATGCTCAGCTACCATTAGGGCAAGAAGCATGTTTTCTACTCTTAGCCCATTCAAACTCTAGTTTGGACTGATTAATAACTGCTTTATAATTGTTCGAGCTTTGGTGTAGGCAGAAAATGAAACTGAAGAATTAGAAACAAGCCAATTACGATATGCAATGTTCTTCTCATGAACAGCCTTAGCACATTTATTGGAAAACCAAGGTTTAGATAAAGGACAAGATTTTAAAGTGGAGTGTGGGATAAAGGATTCCATTCCTGGAAGAATAATTTCACTGACATGATCTGAGAAAACATTGACATCAGAAGTTTTGAAACAGATGAATTTGACACAATGAGGTAGAGAGATTTTAAGCCAGAGAAGATCGAAACGAGGAGATTCCAAATCACCAAGTCTCTGACAGGAAATATTGGAAGGGGTGCAGTATGCACCACAAAAACATACCCTACACCATTACACCACTATCAGCCATCATCCTTGACACTTGGCAGATGGGTCCCTGTGCTCATGCTAGTTTTGTTGTATTCTGGTCCTCTCATGTTGAAATAGCAGGAACTGGGATTCATCAGGCCAGGCAACGTTCTTTTAATCATAAACTGTCGTGTTGGTATTCCTGAATTCTCTATAACTCTGTCATTATACACTAGTTGAATCCGAATTCAAGAGAAAAGAAGAAAAGAAATCTCGCAGGTCATCCCATTTTGCATTCTTGTAATGCCAAACAATATGATGTTGGGAATAGCCATAAGATAAAGACTCCATTGGAGGAGAGACAATCACCAAGTTGTAATCTGAAGTGCCTAAAGGACCTCTCACTTCGACCATGTACTTAGAAGGGTTGTTTGTGAGAAAAAGATCAAGCATGTTGGCTACATGGTGAGGATTGTCCGGTATTCTTGTAGGTAAATGTACAATCTGTGCAAGGTCATTAGTAATTGCAAAAGCCTCAACATCTCGACCAGCTGGGCCAGTGTGACTAGAAAACTGAAGCCAGCTGGAGTTGTGAACATTAAAATCACAAAGGAAAATTACCCCACTGTTAGGAAAGTTGGACTGGAGAAAGTCAAGTTGCAAAGAGAGGAAGTCAAAGAGCTCCAAGTGATTAGTAGAGTTGGGTGAACAGTAGAGACAACAAATGAACTTGACACAATGAGGTAGAGAGATTTTAAGCCAGAGAAGATCAAAACGAGGAGATTCCAAATGACCAGGTCTCTGACAGGGAATATCGGAATGGACCTATGCACAAGTACCACCTTTGAGGCGAAAGGAATCGTACAGCGAATAATTTGGGCAACTGAGATGAGCAGTAGATGAATCAACCGATAACTGAGATTCTGTCATAAAAAGTACATGGGGTTTCGCAGACTGCAAGTTGAAATGGACATCGTTGAGATTAGAATTGAGACCAAATATTTTTGTGAAATGAATTAGGAAGTGTTTGGGAGGTTTAGATCTTTTGGCAGATAAGCTTACTCTATTAGTTTGACAATTCATGGTGTATTCAATAGTAAGAAAAAGTGGGTGGGACATGCTGTATGAAGTAATGAAATTTTTGGATATGGCATATACATGGTAAGAATATACCCAGATCCTTGACATAACGTGGCCTCAATAATGCCTCCCGCATACACACTACTCTTACTCCCTCCAGTCACTACCTGGCAGAGTAGAGGTAGCAAGATTATACACTAGTTGATCCAGAAGCCTCCTAGAGAGTTACCAATAGGTTCGGTCCGGTGTACTAACTAGCGGCAGGCCTGCGAACACCGTTTTAGAGCTGACCCTCGGAATGTAAGGAAGATTGGATCTTGCCACGATGTTCATCATAACCTCAAAAATCATCAGTCATATTGCATGATGGAAGAAATGGGGAAGGGTTGACTGAAACTTAGCTCTGGAGACTAAACGTGGGTTCCACCACTTCATGCCTCCAATAAGCAAAGTGGTGGTATTTCACCGGTTGATGAGAGTCATCTACCACCTAATACTGCCTGGTAACACAGAGTGGCGGCATTCCTCCATGTGGTGTGTGCGGTACACCTCGACCCCTGCTTACATTGGTTCACACCTGTTTGGTTACCCACTGTGTGCTTGTGCATGGAGGTTATACCCAGGACTACTAACAGTCCCACCATCGTGAAGGTGCAAGCAGAGGATTTGGCTATCACAGAACGTCTGAACTTCGCTGAAATTGGTCCACTTGACTCGATTGTCACCCGAATATCAGTTCCATCAGCGTTTTAGACTCCCAGGTAGCAAGTACAGCTTGTCTGGCATATCTGAGAGAATGTTTGTGACAACCTCAAGGACCTATAGGATATATAGTTAATTTCAACCCATAATGTATTATGCCTTGAGCATTTAGTCTTCAAAATATCATCATTTAGAGAAGAATGTTGGGGAAAATTATAGGGAGGATTTGATATTCTTTCCAAATTCAAAAAAATAATAATAAAAAGTGGCATATGTCATATGCAAAGTGGTGGCTGTAGTAATAAACTAGAGTGTAATTCAGGTAAGTCAATACAATTTTGTTGTTTTTTTTGAGGGGGTTGGGATTACAAGTAAATTCCTGTATCATTCTGTACTTAGATTCTTTGGGTATAAGGGTCTGGACATGGTCTTTAATTATTTTGGCAAATACATCACTGTGGCAGTTTCTGTGTGGCTGTATCTCAATAATATGCAGTATTTATACTCAGAATATCCTGAATTTGTTGTGCGATGGACTCAGCGATCTACTGAAAGTGTATATAGGGATGGCAGTCTTCTTTGTTGACTGAATTGCTTCCCAAAGTTGTTGCAAATTGTATGGTTACAGGCCTACTTTGAAATAGCTCTTTTGAAGTAGAGGTTTGTAGTCAATCACTAGGTGTTCCCCGGAACCAGTTTTGTACAATTAATGGCCTTGTTACATGATATATTATTCTTTTGGGAGAACCCATTAGTTGATGGATGTACTGCAGCCACAAAAGAATATGTCTGATCAGAAAGTTTCCTTATAAATTGTTGCATCCAAATGTTATCAAGGGGTGTAGTATGCACCACAAAAACATTCCCTACACCATTACACCACTATCAGCCATCATCTTTGACACTTGGCAGATGGGTCCCTGTGCTCATGCTAGTTTTGTGTATTCTGGTCCTCTCATGTTGAAATAGCAGGAACTGGGATTCATCAGGCCAGGCAACGTTCTTTTAATCATAAACTGTCGTGTTAGTATTCCTGAATTCTCTATAACTCTGCCATCTTGCTTTTTGGCTAATGGGTGGAATTCTATCATGTAGAGGGAACATGTTTTGTAGAGATGGAATATATTTGAACAAGGTGGTGCAAGCATCTTTGCCAATATCATCAAGGAGATGTTAAGGATTCAGAAAAACTGCTAGTTGGGGAGGGGACTGGGGTAATATAGATACACATTTGGTGAATATGCGTCAAAGTAATGCTTGCATACATTTCAAGAGTTATTGTTTGTTGTCACAACAGCCAGTATTGGCAAGAACTGCTGAGGGTAGCAATTCTTTAAACAAGTGGGAAGCTAATGCTTGGAAAACAAGCTTAAGTAGTGTGTGTCAGGGTAGTAGACTATATAAGAATATCAGCCTTAAGTGTGTATATAATAATGTCATATATGTATATAATACTGTCTATAATATGAGTGAATTTGACACTTGTGATTTGGATAACTAATGCTGGCACAATAGGGCTAGTGAAAACATTGGGTCACCTTGAAATAGAGGATGAAGAGTGTCACCACGATGTATGCAGTAAAGGTAGAGGGGATAGTGGAGTGGTGCGGTCATGTTTTTTTTTTTTTTTTAATCAAAAGTAACTTGAGCATGATAAAAAAATTATTTTTCAGATTCAGAAGTCATGCATGTTATTATAGAATCTGTGTGATGTGTGTTAGCTGGAGGTAAAGGTATAATGAGAGTGGAAGTAATCTACATACAAGGAGATTGTTAAGATTATGAAAAGTATCTCTTATGTGCAGATGGAATGTTTTATTATGGTTAATTTCAATTTTCCCTTATTTATTAGAGCATGTTTGAGGGAAAATTTACATGGGGAACAAAAATTTTAAATGAACCAGATTGTTATTTCTGTCTTCATATGAGGAAAAGTATTAGGGGCAGGAATATTCTAGACCTAATCGCCACTCATGAACCAGATGACATCATAGGGCTGACAGAAGCCATTATCAGGGAATGAACATGGAGTTCTTAGTTGGATGATGAGGAAAGAGGTACCAATTATTAAAGACAAAGATTTTAATTTCAGGAGAGGTAACTGACAGTTTCAGGTGCTACATGGTCTCTGTAAACTGGTAAGAGCGAAGAATCAGAATACCTTTAAAGCAATAGGGCATTAATAGTTTAGAACATTAATAGGCAGAGAATCTGTTAATGCATATACAGTGTATGTTGCTTATTGTGATCACAGATAATTTGTCATTCGTCTAATAGTATCACTTTTATGGAGTCCTGATCAGATGTATATACATAGAAAAGTGTTTATTGTAATCAGCACTTTGGTTTGTGCATGTGCTGTGGTAGATTACATAATATTCTGATTTGTTCTTGAACTCTGACATGTTGCCTGTCTAGTACTACTGTTGCTTTGTATATTCTGTATGGTTGTTAGTCTCGTTATTCCATAAAAGTATATGTACTCCTTTTTTTTTTTATTTTTTTTTATTATAATGGCATAAGTCCAAAATAAACGTAACAATGTAAGTCTAAAGAGAAACTTTCCATTTTAGGATGCTTTGATAAATTACTGAAAATGAGTCAGTGTAATACAGCAGTACTCTTAAAAATCTTGCAACGTTGATTCTTTATGCATTAGCATTAGTAGAGGCATTTGATGCAAGAAAGCAAGCTTATGCAGCATCAGCCAAAAAAAAAAAAAAAAACCACTTTCACTTCACCCCTCTGTTCGTTCAAAATACCTGTCCAGTTGAGCCTTAAACTTATTTAGGCTATCAACTTCCACGACAAGGGATGGAAGTCTGTTCCACCAACCAACCAACCACCTGCTGGCTAAAGGCAAATTTCCGCACGTCTATCCTACATCTGTCTTTCCTCAATTTGAATTTATGCCCTCTCAGGTGATTATTCTGAGCGAGAGGAAGAATCCCATCAGCATTGAGCATGCTCAAACCATTCAAGGCTTTATACACCTCTATCAGATCACCTCGCTGGTGCCTAGTCTCCAGACACTGTAATTTGCAAAACTTAAGCCTTTCTTCGTAAGAGCACCCCTTTCTTCTATTCACTATTCTTGTTGCCCTTCTCTGTACTCGTTCCAGCAGCTCTACATCCTTCTTGAAATGAGGCCTCCAGACCTGTATACAGTACTCTAGGTGTGGCCTGACCATTGCCTTATATAAGGGAATAATCACCTCCTTATCCCTGCTAGAAAAATTCTTATCATTGACAATACACCATGAGCTACTCTTGCAGCCCGTCTGCACTGCTCAGAGAACTTCATATCTGCCTGCACAACCACCCCCAGGTCCCTTTCATTCTCTACCACTGTCAGTGTAGTACCACAGAGTTGATACGTTGCTCTGGGGTTGCTGTTTCCCATATGTAGTACTTTACATTTGTCAATGTTAAACTTCATTTGCCACCTCTCAGCCCATCTGCTCAACCTTTCCAGATCCTGTTGCAGCAGCATAGTGTCAGTAGTGTCCTTGACAACCCTGCCTACCTTTGTATCGTCTGCAAACTTCGACATTAAGCTTGATATACCATCATCAATGTCATTTATGAATACAGAAAACAATAATGGACCCAACACTGAGCCCTGAAGGACTCCACTAATAACATTAGTCCATGACGAGCAGTGTCCATTGATTACCACTCTCTGTCTTCTCCCCCTCAGCCACCCCTTTATGCACAGCAGCAATTTGCCTCCAATGTCACACTGCTCCAATTTGTGTAGCAGTCTTCCATGTGCAACAGTATCAAAAGCCTTTCTAAGATCCAAGTATATAATATCAAAGTTATTCCCTGCATCCAGTTCCTTTGTGACTGCATCATAGTATCCAATCAAATTGGTCAGGCAAGACATAATTCATATGCAATATTTGCAATGTTAAATACGTAGGCCAAACCACAAATTCTCTTAACATCAGAATTAATGGGCACAGATCCAAAAGTAAAAATCTTTTACTTGATACCATTTTAGATACTGAAATAGAACTTTTCCATTTTCACCACCATGGCTTCAACAACGTTAAAATTAAAATACTTGCCATTATCAATGACAACGTTCTTCGTGATTATTATGAGAATCTATTTATGTGCACTTATAAATCTTTATATCCCTACGGCCTAAACAATAGATTTTTTAACAAAACTCTTTTAAGCAATGGTTGTTTAAACACCAGCCACTGCATTTACAATTTATTCCATCTTAGTCATTTCTTCAATAACAATAAGCGTAAATACAAACGTGGAAATAAATCAAATCGTCATCATAGGCATATTCGGCACAATTTTCGTAATATTATTAACTCCTGGGACAATACCATACTTGATGTACACAACATTTCTCTTTTTCTCTTTAATATCAAAAACTCTATACTAAAAGCCTTAACTCTATTTATTAGCAATTTTAGATGTAAAAATATTCAACTTAAGCATATTAATTTAGATATCTCTCTCTTTAGACTAGGTCGCATTACTACATACAGTAATGAATACTGTACTATTAAATTTATTCATAGTTGGTTCGATAAAATTGCTTGGCATTATTTACTTAATAATCGTAATAATTTTCTCCCATTCTATAATAATTTCAAGTTCAAGATCCATCACTGCTTCAAATATGAATCTCTTATTGGACTTAAAATTTGTAATTATAAAACTCTAGCTACTAATTTAGGCAACTTACAAGCTTTAGATCTTCCATGTCATTGTGATGATCCCATATATGCTCCTTACGTTGATCAACATCATAAACATATTATTACTGGTAACCTGGATATTATTAACAACATTCCACTAAAGTCTGCTATGGAAAAAGGTTTTAAATTCAGACCAGTCCATAAGGCCAACCTCAATAATATATATAAAGATATTTATCTGAATATCTTGAACTTTTGCAACAAGTTAGCATATAAATATACAATACCCCACGAAGCTTTTTATAATTGGATAAATGTTACATTTCAAGACATTAAAAAAATTATTTCTAAAACTTACTACCTTTACAATAATTCGCATATCAAGTACTTTAACCTGAAAAAAGCCATCTCAGATTTACAACAAAAATTTATTATCACTCCGGTAGATAAGGCTTATAATAACTTTGCTATCTTTTGCAAGCAATTTTATTACACCACCCTCAAAAAGGAAGTAGAAAGTAGCTCCACCTTTTTACGCTGTAATCTCGCCCAATACAATCATCAAAAAAATTATAGCCTTGCATAAAAAATTGCATACCAAAATTCACAATTCTACTTTGCCTTTCTTGTATATGATAGCCAAATTCCATAAACATCCAGTTGGCTTCAGATTCATCACTAGTGCCAAAAAAAGTGGCTGTTATCATCCAGGTAAACAATTTTTCAAATTGTTAACTACCATTCTTATTAATATCCCTTCCACTTGGATCATTAACAATAACCGCAGTATCATCAAAATTTTTAATTCCAATTCCAATACATATTCCAGCATATTTAGTATTGAAACATATGACTTCACCAACTTATTTACCTCCTTACCGCATCACTTGATTGTTAATGTACTTCATCAATTGTTCCTCAAATACAAAAACGTTATACCAACAGATGAGGTTACTTGGAATAACTACATCAACCTCTGTATTCTAAACAATTATATTTACGATGGTAAATATGCTTATAAACAATCCATAGGAGTTCCCATGGGTTCACAAATTTCTAGCATAGTATCTAATCTATTTCTTCATTATTACGAACATCTATATATTCATAACAACCCGAACCTTAATTTTTATGCATTCCGCTATGTTGATGACATTCTTATTTTCAACATTCATTTTGAAAATATTGCTAAATCCATATATCCAACTGAACTCACTCTCAATAAAGAAAACCTTGGCAACCGACATGCAAATTTTCTAGATTTAAGTATTACTCTAAATAGTCCTCCTCTTCGTCATAATTTGGAACTATTCGACAAAAGAAGCGAATTTAATTTTAATATTATCTATTTAACAAATTGGAACTCGAACATTTCGATTAAGGTTCATAAAAATATAATCTACACACAAATTATCCGTTTAGCTAATATTAGTAGCAATCAATCACTTTTCGCTGGTGCTTTAAATGATCTTTATACCAAACTTCGCAATAATGACATTCCTATTAATTTCTTAAATTTTATTATAAAAAATCTCTCTGATTTCATTAAAGAAAAATTCGGTTTCACCATGTTCCACCTTGATTAGGGTTAATTCAATACCTGTATAGTTGTACATTTGAATGGTGGTATTTCCACTGCTTGGAAAGTGATCACACATAATGACTTCTATTAGAACGATGTTCGTGTTCTTTCACTTCCTAAGTTTTTCTTTTCATTTTTCGTAATTTAATATCAGTATTTATTTATGTCCAATCTTATTTTCTCTATTTTATTTTAACCACAGAGGGCTCCCATAGTTTTTCTCTTCCGAGCAACTCCACCATCGTTGTCATAGTTTTCCCTCTGTTTACATTCCATTCTTATTAATCATATTCGCATAATTGTATCTTATTAATCATGATCGCAAATTTGTATCTTCATTTCTTGTTTATATTTCACTCAACTTATTTCTGCCAAATATCATAGGTATTTAATTTTTCTCCTCTTCATATTTTTTATTATATTTCATGTCTATCACTCAAAATATACACTACAAGCTAGCGGTATTAATTTCCACTTCTACTAACACTCTCACAGCCAAGGCCCTCTCTATGAGGTTGGGTACTTACACACCCAGCTTGCCTAGTATCCTTTAAACTCTTTTCCTTCTCTTTACATCTTTCTACTTTCTGATCTTCGTTTTTCCGTCCGTTGAACTATTAGTGTAATACGAGGGTGATTCGGACATTCTCACTTTTCTTATTCTCACTATCTTCGCCTCTATATTTTTAACTTATTTTCCCTCCCCTACCTTGCATTGCTTCCTTTTTCTATACCGCTACCTTGTTATTCATTATTATTTAACTTACATACTTTTGATTTAAACTTACGTTCTTACACACTTTCTACTTAATTTATTAAACTAAACACACTGCGTTTGCGTTCTTGCATACTATCGACTCAATTTATTTCTAAATACACTACGTTACTTAATTTATTAATCTAAATATACTGCGTTGGGGCTACCTCACTCATGTTTCTGGAGATTCAAAAAATTTTAAAAAATTTTAAAAAATATTTTTATATCCATTTCATTTTTATATCCATTTCATTTCTATAGCTTCTCCATCAGCATGAGTTTGCATAGAAACAGTGTTTGGTACATGATCAGGTGTAGCCCCCTGATGAAATACCTGATCTATGTACCAATTTTTAATTTTTAATTCTTTAATTTTTATTTTATAATTTTAATTTTTATTTTATAATTTTAATTTTTATTTTATAATTTTTATCTCTATTACCCTCCCCTCTTTTTCTTTCAGCTTTTGTACATATGATTGGCCTGTTAATTCGGCATTAATTCAGATTTAATTCTACTTAATTTTTTTATATAGGTTCTTAACATTCTTTTTCTCTTTTTTTTTCTTCAACTAGGCTCGGCATTTTGTGTTTAATAACTTCTCCATCTATATTTATTTTTATTTTTATTTTATTTTACTTTCATTGGTGACACTTATTTATATATATATATATACATACATACATACATATACACACATACATACATACATATACACACATACATACATACAGGGTGTCTCAAAAATACACGGCAAAACTTCAGGAATGAGTTCCTCATATGTAGACAATAAAAATATTTTATATCAACATAGTTCTGGAAATGCTTGGTATCCGAGTTATTAACTGGAATGTCTTATCTCCCGCAGGTGATTTCCTTCATCACAAGGTACTGACAGAATCTGGTGGTTTTCCATTCCGACCACGTATCAGATCAGGAGCAAGCGGATATGCACTTCAGGGTAATCTGCTGGTGACAAGGCCTGTAGATGGTAAGGATACAGTTGGTGTTCTTGCGACACTCTCCAAATAGTTGAACAGCCAGTTGCATTGCTATTCTGTGTTTGCTGATTCCAGGAGTGGCATGCAAAACATCCAAAATCTCCTCCTCTACTTCAGGAGTCATAGATCTTGGTCGTCCTCTGTCGGCAGCACAAGGTGTAAAGGTCCCATGTTCGCAGAGGCGGTGATGGATACCTTCAAACGTTTTCCTGTCTGGAAATCTTCGTTCTGGGAACCTTTCATGGTACAAACGACGAGCCTCCAGAGCATTGCCATCCACCAAACCGTACATAAAGTGCATATCTGCTTGCTCCTGATTTGAGTACATGGTTGGAATGGAAAACCACCAGATTCTGTCAGTATCTTGTGATGAAGGAAATCACCTGCTGGAGATATGACATTCTGGTTAATAACTCTGGAACCAATCATTTCCAGAACTATGTTGATATAAAATATTTTTATTGTCTACATACGAGGAACTCATTCCTGAAGTTATGCTGTGTATTTTTGAGACACCCTGTATATATATTATTTATTATTATTATTAGCCATGTGGTGCAAGGAAGCCTGAGGCTTATGCTGCACCAGCCAAAAAAAAAAAATTTCTGAGTTACCCTGAGAGAGAGAGAGAGAGAGAGAGAGAGAGAGAGAGAGAGAGAGAGAGAGAGAGAGAGAGAGAGAGAGAGAGAAAGTGGAAGGAAATCACCAAGAAAGAGAAGAATGATGATATTAAGCCCAGGACCCTGGGTGTGCCAAGCCCATACTCACCAGATATGAGCTCCTGGGATTAATATACAATGAAATTACGAAAGTCTTATAAAACCGGAAAGAGCTATAAGAGTTTATGCAAAATTTATAAAATGTATTTAAGACAGGTTATGGATCTGGGAACTACGGTAAATGCAGAAAGGACTGGCAACCATTATGAATAATAGACAAAAAGGTAAAAATCAATATATTTGTATATTAATAATTGCAATTGTATATTAATAATAACAATATAATTATTATATTAATAATTGCAATTGTAGTAACCATGGAAGGATAGGTAGAACCTCTAAGTAAAAAATCAGTTTACATGAAATAAAAATAAAATGCAATTAATAATTGCATTTTATTTTTATTTCAGGTAAATTGATTTTTTACTTATAGGTTCTCCCTATCCATGGTTACTACACCTTATAGCACAACTCCCCTACCATATACACAGATATATTGATTTTTACCTTTTTGTCTATATATATATATATATAACAGATAATTAATATAAAAATCAAAATCAAATTAATACATATGCCAGTAGCATGGCAAAACTTTAGAGCGAAAAATTAACATAAAAATTAAATCAACAGGGAGGGGGAAAGTAAAGGTAACTAGACAAACTCTAGCCGAAAGTCACCAAATAATTTAGAAGTTCAATTAAACAAATTAATAATAAATCCATTTTAAATTTAAAATATAAAGGCAATTATATAATAATTTAGCAGCACCCCCCATGTAAAGTACCAGTTCCAAGAGACGTGAAATATCACCAAAACGGGACTAAAACGAACTACTAAAAATAAAACAAAGTAGCAAAATAAGACTGACCATTATGCCTCATATCGACGGAGGACCACGAGGCCAATAATGGTCATGGAATTGCTGCATTTCAATAGCCAGACAAATCTTCGCAAAGGTGAACCGATCAAAGGACCGAACCACGGTCCTATATATATATATATATATCTAGAATTATTTATTGTATTTATTCAATTTTTTATCTCATACGCAGAAAAAATTACAAAAGCGTGCAATTTAAAAAATTTAAAAATTATAAAATTACAAAAAAAGAGAGGGACAGGCATAACATTAGTAAGTTTTACCTCTCAAGCATCATTGCCAGAATCAACACTCTCAACCTCCTATCAGTCTTCAGCTGATAGGAGGTTGAGGGCTATGGAGATTTAGAAGGGGTTGGCCGCTCAACCTTACGAAGGAACATATTAATGGATGACTGGATGGTGGCTTCTTTCTTTTCATCGTGGATTTCTTCATAGCAAGCAAGCATATCATTCACCTGTCTGTTAACTTTTAAGAATCGTTCGCTGTCAGGATCCATCTTCTCAAACCTCGCTATTGCCGATGCAATTTCACGAAATGCCATTGCTATCTCTCTGGTGATGAAGCGTCTCGGCTTCTCATTTGGTTCATCTTGAGCTTTGTCAGCATTTTCTTCTTTCACTATCGCTGCCTGCAAGTCAGTAAGTTGTTCATTAGATAATTCCTTCTCTTCTTCCTCTATTAACTCCTCCCCATCTTTGGTATCAACCTCCAACTGAAGTAGCTCTGTAACTTGTACAATCTTATCTGTAACCTCTTCATATGATTCATCTTTTTCAAATCCTTTGAAGCCTTTTACGTGCCGTGGGCATATTTTCTTTTAGTAATTAGTAAACTTTTACTAATTTCCGCCCAGGCCTTATTAATGTTTAAAATGGTGTGGTAAATATTGTAAAATTTCCAAAAGTCTGTTAACGTAAAATTTTTCTGATCGTCTACTGCAAACAATGCCTGAGCAATGTTGTGCGTAAATAGTATGCTTTTAAGTAAAATTAAATGCAACAAGGCATCATATCTTCAAGAGTATAATAATCTATTTAATATTGGTGTTAACACACCATAGACGATTCTTAAACAAAAAACTACTTTTGTAGTGTAAAGGGCATCATTTTATCTGTATCTCATATTGTGCTCTTCCTTCACAACGAGTTTCCATGTATTGCACTACCTTGAATAAGTAACGCTTCACTAAAAGAGAAGACTATTGTTACTTGGGTGGTGGTGCCCACTGAGAAGAGGTAACAGTAGTCTTCTCTTTTAGTGAAGCATTACTTATGCGAGGTAGTGCAATACATGGCAACTCATTGTGAAGGAAGAGCACAATATGAGATACAGATAAAATGATGCCCTTTACACTATTAACGTAGTTTTTTGTTTACGAGTTGTCTATGGTGTGTTTACACTAATATTATATAGTATGCTTTTAAATACAAAATAACACCCTGATCCATAGGTCGGATGAGTGAAGTTGTGTTTGGCGGTAGAAATATGACTCTCACTTTCGAGTTGAAATCATCTAGGTGCTTAGGATGTCCTGGAGCATTATCTAATAGAAGCAAAATCTTGAAAGGAACTTCGCTGTCTTTACAATATTTTTCATTCTCGGGAATGAAGCAGAATTTAAACCAATCCTCAAAGAGAGATATTGTTATCCATGCTCTCTGGTTCGATCGGAAATGCACGGGTAGGGTGGCTTTATTGATGCCCTTAAATGCACAAGGATTTCCAGAATGGTACACAAGCAGTGTTTTTAATATGGTATTAATATTTAATACCAAAAGGCTTTTGAAGCCTTTTGGTATCGTCTTTTCCTCTTTGGCAATGTATGTTCGATCCGGCATTTTTTTCCAATACAGAGCAGTCTCGTCAACGTTAAAAATTTGCTGTGTTGAATAGCTGCCTTCATCAATAATTTTTTTCCAACGCATTACAAAATTTCTCTGCAGCTGCAGAATCGGCACTGGCATATTTATCCTTAATATCTTCAAAAATACTTCTTGCTTTTGCTTGAATGGCCATTGGACTCAGGGGCACTTGCTTCTGAATCTGATTTTCCATCCATATTATTAATAGTTGTTCCATCTTTGATATAGAACTTGAACACTGTTTTGTGATCACTGTTCATTTAAGTGCGTTGATCCTTTGACATGTTCTTTTATATGCGCACTGACCCTTAAAATAGTATTCGCCGTTGAAGCAGCGAGACCTAATTCTGTGCAATAGATGACAACCTTTGTCCTGCTTCGTACTTCTCAATTAATCATTTTCATTTCTAAATGAATCTTGTTTCTTTTCTTAGCACTGCCAGCACTTGCACTGGCATTTTGATGCACTAACAGAAAAGCCCAATAAACTTGGAATTGCAAATTGTGTTTTTATTGTTTTTTGGTCGTGACCTCCAGAAACGTGCTTTAGAAAAATATCACAAAGGCATTCAAAATTGATTCTTATAACTGGAACATATGATATGATGAAAGGTTAGTGCAATTTCCGTTATAAATATGACCTTTTAGAGAGATAAATAGCTTAGTTATATAGTGAAAATTTAAATTCCCGAGATCTTGGAACGAATTACAAAAAAAACCAAACAAACAAACAATGTGTTATTGGGTTCACATTACGATATTTTCAGAATACCTCCATTTATCCCTACAGATGCAAAATACGTTTCCATATTTTTTTCAATTTGCACCGGCCGGCAAAAACTTACGTAAAGTCGAATTTGCGTAAGTCGAGTATTACGTGTCAAGAAGTTCCTGTATTATAAAAAATAATTGATTTAGGAAATGGTTTGTAAATAATAACCAAAACGTTTTGAAGAAACAATGTATATTATTTTTATTTTGAAGTTACCTAATTGTTTTACATGGTTTCAACTTTAAAACACACCCCCTCTTTTTTTTCTTTTTTTTTTTTTACATAAACAGAAATAAACAAACTCAAGTAATTGCACACAAATAAGAGTATAAAGAATCTTGGGAAGGTTTATTTTTTAAAATATGTAATCTTCAATTTTTCTTTGAACCATGCGAGATTATCTTTTTTTTTTGACGAGATCTCTCATCCTCTTTAATAGTGATATTTCCGTAGAACTGTATTCAGACTTACTCACACCATGGCATTGCAGTTTCTAGTGCAGCGAAAAGCCTCCGCATCAGTGAACCTTCAAATACATTAAGCAGCATAACAACCAGTGCACTAAAAGTAGATACTGTAATTTTTTGGAGAGGGAGGTAGATGGTGGTTTGGATAATTGACGGTTTGGATAATCGATGTTCTACTGTAATTTGCAAAATTCCGAGCAGCATGCGAGGGTAGTTTTTTTAGAAGATTTAGCCAATTTTGGCATGCATCCTTAAAGGTTTGCCACCCCTGGTCTAGTCTAATAAAGGAGGTAGCATTCTCATATCTTTAATTCAAAATCATAAAATGTATAGGATATTTATGCCTTGTCTTTCCAGTACCTGAAATATTGCCTTATGCTGTATGGAGTCAAATGCCTTTTCATAATTCACAAATTCCAAGTGTTTCTTGAATATAAAACACCAGGCATAATGGTGTTTTATATTCATTTATTTCTCCATTAGCTGTGATATTACGTGAAGGTAATCCATAGTTGAGAATCCCATCCTAAAGCCAGCTTGCACTTTCGGTTGATTCTCTTCAAGCATTCTTTCTAATCTGTTAGAAACAACTTGTAGATGTGGGACAACAAGCTAATTGGTCTATAATTTCCAATTTTTGATTTATCTCCTTTCTTATGCAGCAAAATTATGATTGCATTATTCCACTCGTTAGGCATCACACCTTCCCTCATGTATTTTTTGAAGTCTTGCCAGTTTCTGTGTCATGGCTCTTCCTCTTAATTTTTACAACTCTACAGTAACTTCATCTTCACCTGAGGCTTTTTGATTCTTCATTTTCTTCAATGCATATTCTCCCTCATCAGGAAGGATATCGGATATGTTGTAGGTTACTAATTTGTGATCCATCTTCCCCACTGCTGGCATCATTCCCTCGCTCCTTGTATAATTCTCTATAGTAGTCTTCTGCTATTTTAATTATGCCTTCTCTGCTATTTATAAGTTCACTATTCTTCAGTTTCATCACTTCATCACTATTCTTCTGGCGTCTCCGTAGCCAGGTGGGCAGGAGCAGCAGTGCATAGCACACGCTTCTTGATTAGACCGGGGTTCGAGCCCGTCCCCACCAAATACGGAGGATTCGGAAAGGTCAGGGAATGACCACCGCATATCCTCAAAGCAATATGGCCTTAGTTGCTAATGCTCCTAAAAACCAAATAACAAACAACACTATTCTTCTTTATCACTATTTTTCAGTTTCTTCATAACTGTTCTTCAATTTCAGTGTCATTTGTCTTTCTGTATTACTGCTCATGGCTGCTGATTTAAGTCCTTTGTTTTCCCTTAATGCTTGTTCTACTTTCCTTTTGTTAAATGTTATGTCCTCTCTGAGTCTTTTCTAATGGCTTTGCATAACTCAATATACTCAATTATGTCCTTGTCAGTGTTTGTCTCGCTCTTCATTTGTTGTCTTTGGTTCATCACGACAAGTGTTTCTTGACTAATTTTTTCTTCTTTGGATTTCTTTCTACCTATAGGTTTCTTGGGCTTTATCACTTTTAGAAAGTTGTTTTCTTCGTCGATATCTTGGTCCTGAAAGGTCTGTTAGAAGCTCAAACTTGTTCCTAAGTTCCAGTACATACTGTTTTTTCTCCTCTTCTGTTATCTCAAACACCTTCATATTGTTTACTCCAGTCAGTTTTTTCCTTTCTCTTCTTACATCTATATCAAGTGTGCATCTTACCATTCTGTGATCACTTACAACATTTACTTTGTTCAGTATGGTAACATCATTCACAATATATCTTCTGTTAGTGAGGATGAAGTCAATTTCATTAGTTGTTAGTCCATTTGGGCTCTTTCTGTTCACTCTTTTCTTAAAATAAGTGTTCATTACTGACGTTCCTCGAGATTCTGCAAATTCTACAAGTCTTTCACCTCTTTCATTTCTTTCACCAATTCCAGAATTTTCTGTAAGTTTCCATTTCTGTGCTGTTTTGTCTCTTTTCAACCTTGGCATTGAAATTCCCCATGAAAGAAAACATTAAACATATTAAGAATATGTGGCCCAGAAGAGTGAAAACTTAAAGAAGTTGATAAATTCTATAATCATTCACAAGATTTAACTAATAAAATAGATAATAAGAATGAATTAGTAAAAATAGCAGGAAACTTAAATGCTTGAATAGGAAATAAAATAACACCAGGAATTTATCAACGGTTTAATGAACACACAGTGAACCAGAATGGAAATAAATTGTTGTAGTTTTGTACAGTCTATCAATATTGATTTAATAGTACTTTTTTTGAACATAAAGAACAACATAAAATAACATGGACAAATAATTGGATCCGTAATCAATTATATAATCTCTAATAGAAATATAAAACTGGAAAATATAAAGGATGTTAAAGTTATACTATCAGTAGATATTGGAAGCAGTCATAAATTAGTAGTAGGAACATTCAGATTTAGAGAATCCTTTAAGAAAAAGCAAAAAATAAAAGATAAAGAAGCAAAATTCAAAATTGAATTATTGCAACATGAAAGTACAGTATTAGGAATGTATATAGCAACAAGTCTAGACAATATTTAGAATTAAAAGAAATGGAATATGTAAATCAGTCAATAGAACAAAAATGGGAAAGTTTAAACATTTTTTAAAATAAAACAGCATATGAAACATTAGGAGAACAAAATATAAAAAAAGAATAAAAAAGGACTCCATGGTATACAGAAGAAGTAAAAGACTTGGCTAATATCAACGCAAAAGCATATCAGGAACATTTATCAAATAAAACCAATCCACAGACATACCAAGAATATAAGGAGATTCAAAATAGATATAGTCATGTTCTAATTCAAAAGAATTAGAACATGACTTCTATGGAGCACAAAGAAAAATTTGGTGAACAATACAAAATCAAAGAAAAGAATTAAATGAATATGTTAAAATTCTTTCTTCAAGAGGAGTGTTTCCACATACAGTGGGTTTCCTCAGCCTACGCCGACCGGGCTAGCCGAGTGGGTAAAGTACCTGCCCGGCAACCCAAGGTCGCGGGTTCGATTCCCGCCTCGGGCTTGGATCAAAGTACTGCAAAAACCTTGGGAGGTGCAATATGGCCATAGAAGCCGATGCGCCAACAACTACCAAATCAAAAAAAAAAAAAAAAAAAAAACCTCAGCCTACAAGTTATTTTTTGGTAGGAATTTTTTCCCGCCATAAAGTGCCGCTCAAGATGTTTTTGTCAGTTAAACCTCGGGTTGTCATGCATTCCCATACTCCATCCATCCATGTCATCCTAGGTCTCCTTCTTCCTGGAAGTATCCATTCCAGAATAGCCCTTGGATATCTGGTTTCTTGCATCTGTTTTACATGTACTTATTACAATGTTAAATGCCTTTCTTTGATAGTATCAATAACATTCTTTTTCACTTCCATCTTCTCTCTTATGCAGGGGGCACGTTATACCCTCATGGGGCCCCAAGGCAAAATGGAATTTGGGGGGGGGGGGCATATAAAGAAGAAACTAATAAAGAACATTTTCAATTTCATTTTATTGTGACATCAAAACAAATTATACGACAAGAAAAATATCTAATCCAGAAGAATAATTCAGAAATAATATATACACTTAAACTAATAAGTATTTTTATACTACTTTATATGGACTTTTTGTGCTGAGAAATTGTATATCAGTTTATTATAATCAGTCCTGTTTGTAATATCATTCTCAATACAAATTATACAAATTATAAATACAGATGGAGGCCACGAGTTTATCGCTATATATCGGGTATCCGCTGTATTTGTTAATATAAAACAAAATAAAAATGAATGTTCTAAAACAAAATAATATACCTATGATATTTAAGTAAAAATCTTATCGAAAAAGTTCAGTTCTCAGTGTTCTTCTGTCACTCAATATTTAATGTTTTTACACTCATTTTTTAAGTTAATTAAGCATTAAAATCAAAAACTGCTGAATCATTCTATTGCACCCTCAGTTCTGCTTGGACATTCACTCAAGACTGGTTGATAAAATCATTGCTACCTTCTCCTTGTTACTTAGGGTGTTCACATGAAGAACACAAGTGACCGCTTACTGAAACTAGCAGCGATGTGCAGCTAAAGCTTCTCGCAGGCTATGAACACATAGAAACAGGTGACCAGTGCAACTTCTCTGTATGAACACACAGAAAACAGTTGACCAGTGCGACTTCTCGGTATGCGATTGGGTAGGTTTACAGGTGCCACTGAATTGCAGAACATTAATCCCTTTAGTTCTTCGGTAAACTAAAATTGACCACTAAATTGCCAATCAACCCCACCCGCAATTCAGTGGGTGTCCAGTAATTTTCAGGTGAAAACTTATCAAGACATAAATAATTATGGAGGAAAGAGGGGAAGTGGGTGGTTTACTAATGCCCATTACAGGACATTTCGATACAATGTTCATTGGAATGCACACTGAAATAATTGAAAGTGGAAGGGAAAAATATTTTTGCAGGTGAATGATTTTAAATTTATTAAGATTATTACTATATTTAATACCACGTGAAATTAATAATATAGTTTATTAAACAATCGCATAAACTACTATTCATTAACGTGACGTTTCAGGCATCTTGCTGATACCCATCATCACACCATTCGACAAGATGCCTAAAATGTCACCTTTAGGCTTAATAAAGTATATTATTAATTTCACGTGGTATATGAGTGGTATTAAATATAGTAATGATATTAATAAATTTAAATTCGTTCGCAAAAATATTTTTCTCTTCCACTTTCAATTATTATCATAGCCTGTGAGAAGCTTTAGCTGCATTTTGCTGCTAGTTTCCACCTGCGTTCTATGTGGGGACACCCTTAAGCATAACGCTATCAGGGGTGCTGGTTCCATACAAGGCGGTTTACTTTTTCAATTAACTCAACTATTTAAGGAAGAACTAAATATAAAATTTCATCAAAATCGGTAAAACCATTTTTGAAGAAAACGTAATTTTCAAATTAATCTTCAAGTTCATTGACCTTCAGGTAGAAAGTCAGTTTCTGATAAAAATCACTTAAAACTATTAGTAAAAAAACAATAAGTTTTTCAAACAGTGATTTTGGGCCCCCCCTCTGATTGTGGGGCCCTAGACAGATGTCTTTTTAGCCTGTTGGATAACGTGCCCCTGCTCTTATGTCTTCATTCCATTTTCTGTCTCTTCTATAAGTTCTTGCTGAGCATCTCCAAAAATCCATTTCTGTGAAGAGCAATTTATTTCCCCCATTTCCACTTGTAGATCGTTTAGCCTTTGTGTATTTTTTACACTGAACAAGGAGCTAGCCCATTGCAGCAACCCCCAACTTGGAGGACCAGACCAGGGTATCTCTCTCTTAGTCTGGCCCCTACCCTTTGACCTGTCTGGCTTGTGATTCCCTACCAGTAGCTAACATCATTCACAATATGACTTAGTTCTGCGGGTCATCGGGGCATGCAAGCCCCCACCCCAACAAGGTGGAGTATACCATTGGGGAGTATGTTAAAATAATAAACAAATTTGGTTACATGGGTAAATTATTTTAAAACATTATATTATATTTGTTGCAAAGGGCAACAAATGTTAGAAAACAAAAAAATAAGATCAGTGAAGTGGATATAGAATTAAACGTAGAAGGAATTAAAGGAATAATAGGAAAGCTAAAAAAATAGGAAAAGTGCAGGTATAGATAAAATAATGAGTTACTGAAATATGGAGGAGAAAAGTTAACCACAGAATTAATAGAATTTTTGAAACAGATTTTTAAAGAAAATAACATACCAAGTGATTGGCAAAAAAATATAACAATACCAATATATAAAGGAGATGAGCAATTGCCAGAAAATTATAGGGGCATAAATATTAAATACTTTATTGAAACTGAATATAAAGATAATATCAGAAAAATTAAATGAAATTATAGAATTAATGATGAGCAGCAAGGATTTAGGAAAAATAGATTCATAGATGTAATATTTATGATTTAGCAGATAACAAAAACCTTTAGAGTATAATAGACTAATAATTAGCTATATAGACAACACAAATCAAGGAAATATAGAGGAAATTGAAATAACTAAAGGAATAAGACAAGGAGACTTGCCAAGTACAACTCTCAGGTTGATAATGGATGAATTATTTAATGAGGTAACTAGAGTAGTAAATAAAGGAATTAGAATAAAAAATGGATTTAATCTGCTGTGCAGATAATGCAATATTAATGGCAGAAAATGAAGGCAATTCATAAAGAATGCTACATAATTTTACTAAAAAAAGCAAAAGAGTGTAATATGTAAATATATGTAGGAAAAACAGAGCTTAACAACAGCAAAAGGAACCACTCAGGTGTAAATTAGAACTAGAAGGGAAAATAATAGAACAAATAATGAAATTTAACTACATAGGGATACAGATAAATACAGGGTTGTTAAAATTAAAGTATCCCTATGTAGAGAGCTCTGGAGCGAGTTCTAAGGCTTGTACTGAAGAGAAATTTGGACAACAGGTACAACAATAAAGAATGCGCTCGCCATTTATTGGAAAAAAAAATTAGTTATAAAATTTGTCACTATATGGCACTGTGGCAATACAAATCACTTGAACAGTGCTAAAATTGTTCAATGCGTCTTCCATTTTGGTCAACAACAGTTTCCATTCGAAGAACATTCTACAGCAGAATGTAACATGTCAACTGGAATAGCCAGCACATGATGTCTAATGCTGTTGTTCAGATCTGCCAGAGTTTGACATCATTCCTGATACACCTAGTTCTTCAAAGAAACTCCACAACCAGAAGTTGCATGAGGTGAGGTCCGTTGATTGGGGTGGCCAAGATGTCTGGAAACAATGGCTGATGACCTGTTCGTCTGTAAAGTGTTGCCTTAGCAATCTTTGGACACAATGGTGGATGTGGAGTTGGTGCACCATCTTGCATGAATATGGTATCCTGAAGGCACCCATGTTGTTGCGAAATTTGCCAACATTTCATAATATTGCTGCCCAGTGACGGAACAGGTGCGGGGTACAGTCAGTGTTACCTGTTCAGAAAAATATGGCCCAATCATGAATGTGAGCTAAAAGTGTGTTATATTTATTCATTTCATTTTTAAAATTATATATATATATATATATATAAAATTATTTTTAATGTTATGTGTAGAATGTAGTAAGTATAAATCTTTAATTTAACTAATGCTAATAATGAAAATACCGTGTACCCTGGGAGCGATATATGTTGATTAAAGGGGGGAAGAACGGGCAAGATATATATATATATATATATATATATATCTTGCTGCCTTTGTGAAAGTGCCCTTCCCCAAGCAACTCAGATTGCCTAATGCATAGTGAGAGCACTGACTCTATCAGCCTATTAAGATTTTTGTTGTAACAGAGTGTTGCTGGCTATTAATTGCTACCATAATGGTCAGAAGTTAAATTATAATCAGGCAATGCATGAATTTCAAAGTATTTTACATGTGATGATTATGAACAATACTGCAGAAATTACTAGGTGCCATTCTATGAATTTTAGGTGTTGTGGTGACTTGGTGCTTAGAATTTGTTTTACTCTTGGTGAATAGAAGTTTCTGAAACTGACTAATTGCCTCGTGTCCAAATGGCTGCCAGACCACGTTTTAGACAAAAGGCAAGTTTTTCTTATTGAATATTTCAAATTGAATTTGATTTATTAATAGTTTGGCTACAACAGTTATAAGCTTTAGTGTAGGCAGAAAATGAAATTAGAGATCTGATACAAGCTATTAGTGACCATCTTTATTTTTATTCAGAACTGCCTTATCACATTTGTTTTTAAAAACTTAAGTTTTTGATGAAGGATCACATTTTTGGTTGAAATAGGGAATAAAGGTTTTCATCCTTAAAAAATGATTTCAGTGGCATTACTGACTGAATGTTATGATCAGTAGTTCAACCAAGGAAAAGAGAACTTATGCATTTTATTCCATTTGATGTAATGAGAGTTGAGTTGAGATACACAGAGCAGTTAACTTTGAATACTACTCATAGACCATTTTAAATGATTTGTTTTATTTCTTTTACCATAAGAAATTGAAATATTTAGATAGATTATAGGATATCTTAATGTACCGTTTGAAATTGACGCAAAGTTTGAATAGCACTGATGACGTTAATACGAAAGTCGTTCGTTCATGACTTTTGGCTTCACCGGTCTCATATTTTATATTTTAAAGTTTAATTAATTCTTCAATGACAACCAGGGACGAAGTTGTGCACTTTCCTTAAGCATATTTTAATTCCGTGTTCATAATCTTAACTTATTTTAAATTTTAAATTATTTTAAACTACCTTAAGCCTCAAATTCTTCCATCCTAACTTCATGTAACATAGCAGATTTATCTAAGGTGAGTACTGCTCATTAAGCTTTATGCTATTCAAACTTTGAGAAATTGAAATATACAATAAAGTCCGAGTAAGAACGGGTGGGGATAAAGGGTGAGGCACTTTTTTCTGAATATGGTCAGAATAAATTGCAGTGGTAGTGTCTTAAGTGTATTAATGCCTAGTTATGATGTGAACTCTTTAACAGGGATATCAAAAATAGTAAACTTCTACAATAAATGGAAGACTCTAAGGACCTTGTGGATTTTGAAATGTCTTAGATAAATTGTTGTTGTGTGGTATCATAGTTGATTATTAGTAATTTTTCATGCGTGGTAGGTTTTCCAGTAATTATATAATACTCCATTGCATGTCTAGGAATATTTAAGATGAAAACAGGGTTATTGCATGTGTACCTTACTAGAACAAATTAAAAATAAAGATGTTAACCTTAACTATGAAAATTGTTGTTTAAAAGGACTAAATGAGTTCAGTCATGACTTTCTTCAGTTTCACTCTCTTTGTAGCTCTATATAATATCTTTATTTAAATTTATTCTAGTAACCCTAACATATTTGATCTTTTTCTAAGGTAAACACTATGAGACACATAGAAAGGATCACCACATGCATTAATCGTTTCATCTTAAAGATTCCTGGCCATTTAAATTAGGTTGATATAAAGAATAAACTGAAGTTTGTTTTCATATGTGAAGCTATCATATTGGAATATGATTTGATTTTTGAGTACTTTTAAGTATTTATATTAATATTAACAAGAGAATAATTCAGACATGTTATATTGTTTATCAGTAACTATTCAAATTAAATTTCTGTTTAGAGTATGAGGGATATTATGATTGCTATGGTCATTCTGTGGAAGATGATTATTCTCTTTCTCCCGGAACTGGTAAGTGAAGTTTTCTTTTTTTTGGGGGAGGGGGGAGTTGGTGGATTTAAGATATATTTCAGTTAATTCTCAGTTGCCTACGTGCATTTTCATATTACTGTAGGAAAAATCTTAGAAATTCTTTGTTATATTAGTTCACAGTGCTACTGGCTAGGTTGTAACAACATTGTATAAAAGTAAGAAAAATCTGCTGTTCATATTAATTTAGATTATTTATGGAATATAGGTGCTGTAGTGCAACCACAAAAAATTTACACAGTTATAAACTGTGGTGTATATGAGATTGCAACAACCCAAAAATTTACAGCACCTTTCAAGAAAATACCCGACTCCCCAAAATTTCTCTATTAAAAATTCAAGAATCTCCATTAAGTGAAAAATTACCAGGTATAACTGGTGCCTATAGGCATGCCCATTTAAGAATTAAAATTACCGTTGAATTAAGCTATTAATTGGCAACTTGTACTGGCTGGAAAAATAAACTTTTTTTTAATTTGAATAGTCTTTTATAAAGGTAGCACCTTATTTATTAAGCAAGCACATTAATTATTATTTTTACTTCTTTTTTTTTTTTTTTTTTTGACTTCTCTTAGGCATGTCAGCATATGCCTAAGCACCTATTGTCTTCACCATATCCATCTTTCCTTACAGATGTAATTACTTGACTCCTAGTGAATAGATTTTCATAAAATTTTTTGTTTTAGTTCTATAGAAAGATTATATTTAGAAAGATTTGTCGAGCCATACCAAATTTCGTTAAAAATAGACCAATCCAGCAGTTGTTATTTCTTTGCCCATCTGCATGTAATAATTCAATTTTCAGCAGATGGATTTTCATGAAGTTGCATATTTGGCTCTTTTAGAAAGATTTGTGTCGTTTTCAATTTTTTTTTTTTTTTTTTTTTTTTAAATTGGATCAATAGAAGTACAATTATTATTTATTTCATATATATCATATAGACTATCCACATACCATTTATTATAGCTAAAGTGCTGGATGTTGTTTGTTGCCTTATGTTGATTGGAGGAATTAATGGGCAATATGGGGGATACACAGAAATGAAATATTCTCAGTTCTTACCTGAAACTCTGTTGCTCTTTGCTGTTTTTTTTTTTTTGCTATAAATCATGAATTATTGCTATTTGCTAATGTGTCTGTAGGCATGTTAGTTAATATAATGCACTATATACATCAACTGACTTGTTTAGTTGGCTGTTTATTTAATTAAATAATTTATATAATTAAATTATTTAATTTATTCACAGAAAATAGATTAGAAAGGGATTAAGAAATGGATTTATGTGTGCACTACAGAGTATGTCAGGTGTTGTTAGTCTGGTAGTGCTAGTTGCAAATGCTATTTTTTAATTACTGCATTTTCTTGGCCATATGATGCACTTTTTTCCTGGAAAATCTGGGCTAAAATTTTCCTGCGTCTTATGGTTTGTAGGTATAATAAATGCATGCAGGAATGTTTTTATCCTTAGCCATGGCTAGTATGGTCAAAACATTCAAGAAGCCTTTAAAAAGCTAGATTTTTATTCCACGATCATTCCAGATAACACATGAGGTAACAGTATGGATGGTTGCTGAATTAAAGACGGAGTTGTCAGGTAAGATGTCATTGGACACAATTCACTTGAGATGGTAGATTGGGGCACATTTTGAAGAAAAAAAAGGAGATCACATCACAAGTTAAGTTGGCCACCCCTGCTCTAGGATGATACTCTCTCTCTCTCTCTTTGAAGAAAGTGAAAGTTCGGTTTATAGTGTCTGATGACAAGTGTGACAGTAGCAGCAATGTATTATTGGTGTTATGTGATGGGTTAAAGCTTTATTTGGCGAAGGTAAAGAAAGCCTGCACGAGAACAATGAGAAATGTTGGATAACTTACGCGGAAAATTAGTTTCCCGATACGGCATTCTAGCACTGCTCGCTTAGTAAACAGACGGTAGGTGTAAGAAATATTGTTCAAGTCTTGGGCCTAAATGGATATCAGGTGAGACTTATGACAGAGAAGAAAAATGCATGGAATACATATAAATTAATGGGTGACATGGAAGCCCATGATAGATATAAGCTGGTCTGTAAACAAGTCACAAAAGAGATTAGGCAAGCAAAAGAAGATTATGAGAAATCTTTGGCAAAGGATGCAAAGAAAAACAGCAAAGAGTTCTTTACTTATGTAAACTCTAGAAGGAAAGGGATGAATCAGATTGGTACACCGGATATTGATGGGTCAACTGTTGATTATCCTGCTCAGGTGGCTAACAAACTAAACGAGTATTTTGCATCTACATTCACACATGAGGAGTTGTTCAGGAAGGGGAATGCCAGAGGTGAAGTAAACTCTGGCAGTGAGCTAGATGATTTTGTAATAACTGAGAGGAAAGTGGAGGAGAAATTGTTGAGGATAAACATAAAAAAAGGCACCTGGGGTGGATGGGATCTATCCAGTTATATTAAAGGAGGCAGCAAAGGAAGTAAGCAAACCCTTAGCCATAATTATGAGAGCTTCTTTGGACTCAGGGGAGGTACCCATGGACTGGAGATGTGCAAATGTGACCACAATTCACAAAGGAGGATCAAGGGTGACTCAAGTAATTATAGACCTGTGAGTTTAACTTCTGTTCCAGGAAAATTAATGGAGGCACTGGTTAAAGAAGCACTGCAGG